>NW_027108531.1:352579-354251 GCF_000696795.3 Halyomorpha halys
TAATAGACCTATGTACGTCCAATAATGTTTTATATAGATTTCCCAAAATAAATTCACTAACTAAAAAGCTGTATCTCGAGAACTATTGAACGTAAATAGCTCTCTCTATTAGGGCTCATATTTCAGCAAATTTACTTTAAATGATGTTCTCTTACGTTTTCAAGTGTTAATGGTAATTTATAAAATATAGAGAGAGCTCCGAATGAAAAATCATATTTCTTTAATGTTTCCAAACACCCTAGTTTTATTCCCCTACCTATACTTGACAGACTCATCAATTTTGGCTATTAATTATACGTAGTTTTCATTAAATTAATCAAAAATTGGGGTGAGATAACTGCGTTTTTCCTCCTCTTAGGCTCTTGTATTATGAGGATAAAGAAGATGGGATCGATTCTAGCGCCCAGTTAGTCCAATCACTTATCTCTATTAGTTTTATGCCTGTTTTCAGAGGCCACTTGGCAGATCTGTTTACCGACCAATATTCATATAAAGCTATTAAAAATAAAAACATGAAATTATATTTCCTGATGTCTTTCGTTAATTGTTGTCGAAATGGCCGATGCAGTTATCACCTACAATCTCTAATATCTAATATTAAATTCATTTTGGGATAATTTAAACAAATATGTAACTCCCAAGGGTTTGTTTAAACGCGCTGGTTTCGAGAACTACCCCTCTGACTTACCTTGGTAGTTGTTATCAGAAGTTGAATAATTTATGAATGAAACTGATTCGTTCATATCTATTAAATAATATCTTTACCTTAACATGTCAAATGGAAAAAAACTATGTTAAATGTAGAAATATTTCCTACTTTTAGCATGTTAAAACGATATAACATATAACATGGTTAAGAGTCTGTTACTAGGTTTGTTAAATGGAGAATGACGTCACGCAACAGACCAGCTGAGCTCGTCGCCATTTTGATTGTTGTGTCACTTGCTCGTAGTTGGTGCTAGTATTGTTTTGGATGTATTTATAACTAATAAATCAATGGATGACAATAATAATAGTAATAGTGTAATGATTGTCAATTAGCTCATATTGGTTCTCTTCTTCACAAGTTAGAAGATCAACATGACACTCAGTAGCTAAACTTTCACACAACTTCTAGTTTTTTCTCAATTTAGGCATGTATACTCCCTTATATTGTTATTATCATTTCTTTTTTATATATTTTTAAACAGAGCAAATGTTTTGAAATGTTATATCAATTCTATGATATGTGTATCCTGTTTTTTCATTTAGCCCTAACGAAGCCCTGCAAAGTGGGACGAAATGTTTGTTAACAATAAATAGTTTTATTTTTACTATTTTAATACCTTTATTGACCACCACCTGGACAGCAATTGGAAGGTTATAAAACAAGTTGCCCAGAAAATCCGCAAGGAGCTCCTCTGGATTTAACATATAACCATGGACTTTATATTAGGTCGCTCACAACCCTATACTTGTAATATTTAGTATGTTAAAACTTTTAGCGTTTAACACATCATAAATACCCCTTATGTTCTACATAAGTTATATCAAAAAGTACTGTGTATAAGAAATAAGTAACAATCAATAAAATATGGGTATTTTTGTAATTTAGATTTTTATTATTGATATATATATAAATTATTATATGGGCGACAGACCATAGAGGTCTAAGTCCTCGCGCGATGTATTA
>NW_027108531.1:354301-355338 GCF_000696795.3 Halyomorpha halys
TTTTTCATTTAGCCCTAACGAAGCCCTGCAAAGTGGGACGAAATGTTTGTTAACAATAAATAGTTTTATTTTTACTATTTTAATACCTTTATTGACCGCCACCTGGACAGCAATTGGAAGGTTATAAAACAAGTTGCCCAGAAAATCCGCAAGGAGCTCCTCTGGATTTAACATATAACCATGGACTTTATATTAGGTCGCTCACAACCCTATACTTGTAATATTTAGTATGTTAAAACTTTTAGCGTTTAACACATCATAAATACCCCTTATGTTCTACATAAGTTATATCAAAAAGTACTGTGTATAAGAAATAAGTAACAATCAATAAAATATGGGTATTTTTGTAATTTAGATTTTTATTATTGATATATATATAAATTATTATATGGGCGACAGACCATAGAGGTCTAAGTCCTCGCGCGATGTATTAAGAAATACTTCGCGCGTTTCTTGACATGTTTTTTTCGAAAAATGGGTCACTCCCACGCCTATTTTTTAGAAAGTTTTCTAACGTGCCTCAAAAATGTTTGGGTGGGGGAGGGAGGTTGTGAGTGTGCTTTCTATTATTTTATACTTGAAAAAAACCCGGGTGGGACCGGGACTCGATCTGACGACCTTTGGGTTGGTAGACTGCCGTTCTTTATAACTTATGCTAAAGATAATTTACAGCAGTTTGTCTTTATAGATTTTCTAGTGCTGTTGGTAGTTCTTAAGATATAGAGCTCTGAATGAAAATTAATAATATTTATCTTCGTAATTTTTGTGATAATCAAAAAAAAAAAATTCACTAAATGTGAATAAATAGTTTATTTCAGAAACAATAAGACGTACAGAGATCTAATAGCACTCAAATTAAAGATAGTTTAATGTACTATAAAGTGGATTATCTTCATAGAAGTATTAGTTTGTATGATATTTGTATATGAAAATGAAAGTTGGAACAACTAGAAAGCAATCTGTTTTAGAAAATTTCGTAAAAACTACTTCTCCTACGAAGATAAATATTATAAACCACATCCTAGCACATTAAACTA
>NW_027108531.1:355388-359982 GCF_000696795.3 Halyomorpha halys
AACAACTAGAAAGCAATCTGTTTTAGAAAATTTCGTAAAAACTACTTCTCCTACGAAGATAAATATTATAAACCACATCCTAGCACATTAAACTAACATTAATTTGAGAGCTTACAGACAGCTGTACGCCAAATAATTCCTAAGATAAAGATTTTCAAAATAATGGACTGATAGTTCAATATATATCATGAAAAGTTACTTTTTAAACAACTGTATCTCGGGAACTACTGAAGTTCATATTTTAGCAAGTTTCTTTAAATGATGTTCTTTTAGATTTTCTAGTGTTGTTGGTAGTTTTTAAGATATAGAGCTCCGAATGAAAAATTAATGTTGTTTAAGGTTTTGAAACAGCTGTCATTTTTTATTCCCCCTACCTATACTTGGCAGACCTTCGATTTTGACTAGTAATTATACATAGTTTTCATTAAAGTACATAGCAGACTATGCTTCTAAAGCGCTTAGGAATGTTGTGTACTGTTAATAATACTAATACAGTAATAGATAAAATGATAATGAATTAATTATTATTGCTGTTGGAGATTGTATTATCTCGTAAAATTTAAAAAGTTTCAAAATACAAACTTTCAAAATAAGTAATTTCCCACAAGTTCCGCCAGGAGCTCTTCTGCATTTAACATATAGCATTTAAATTAGGGTGCTTACAATTCTATACTTATGATATTTAACATGTTAAAACGTTTTACGTTTAACACATCATAAATACCACGTATGTTGTACATAAGTTATATCAAAAAGGACTGTGGGTAAGAAATAAGTAACAATCAATAAAATATGGGTATTTTTGTAATTTAGATTTTTTTTAATAATGATATTTATAACTTAAGCTAAAGATAATTTACAGCAGTTTGTCAAATAAAACATTATTAATAGTATAACATAAATTATAGCTTTGCTGTGCGAGATATTTTTCTATCTAAGGATCCTAAACCACTCTAAAAAGAAATCAAAAGTTTGTCCTTCAGTACATAGTTCTAGGTTTGAAAAATCAATATTTTTATAGTTCATCTTCAATTAGTTTTATAATTTACAAATAATATTAAAAAATAAAAGTAAAACACAATATATTTGAGAGGAATAATATCACGTGTTCTGTACACGTACATTTATAAGTTTATGCAAAATATCTTCACAATAAGTTATTCTACTGTGTCACAATCTATCAGATAATTACAAATCAATTATATTATAGCGTACATTCAAATATATACAATACGAATAACTATATAAAGAGAAAAAAAAAAGAAAATAATATTGAACTATACAAGAAATAAATCTCAGTGAAACATAACATTTACATATTCCTACCACCTTCACAACACAACGATAAAAGTACATACAAATTTACAAAAAAATATATATACTGAGGTGGGAATGAAAGCATGTTAATTTTGATTAATAACTTTGTACAATTTTTTTTTTATTACATAGATTGATATATTTACGGAAATTCATGTATAAACAGTATCCATCATTTAGAATTTGGAAAATAATCATATATTAATCATAAACATATTGAAATACAGATAAGAATCATCCATCATAATGTGCAATTACATCTAACATTTGTCAATACTTACAATATAATATGGTTATAGCTTAATTATTATTTATAATAGTTTTTTAAAAGTAGTTTCACTATAATTATATACAATTTAATTATTATATATTATATACAATCGATATGTATCTTTAATTTTACTACTATGTCACAATATAGCGATGGCTTACTTCGCAGTGGTACAAAGTACATTTCTACTAAGAGTTTAGTTACAATAAAGTTAAAGGTTTTGTCCTTTAGGACAATTATAAATTTTCAATTATTTTGACTAAACAGAAACAGATATTATTAAGGAAATCTGTTCAGTAATAAAACAAAATTAAAAAGTTTTAATCTTCATAAAAGACTGTTTTCCGTTTTGTAACTAAAGTTAGTGGAGATGTACTTAAAACTGTGAAGTAACCCGTCGTTATGTTATTTTTAATTTTATAATTCAGTTGTAGAGAGATATCTGGTTTTATCATAAGGAGATATTTTTTATTTTAAAATTTGTTATTGATTTATTTTTTTAGATTATTATATGTGGCTTAGTCCATAAACAATTCATGTTAACATATCTTACAAAGAAATTTCTATAGAAATAAACCATTACAAAAATTATTTACTTTGGCTGAATCTGAAGAAATGTGAATTAAGCCAGTTGGATGGATGGTCCGGCTGGCGGTCAAGAAGGGTACATGTTATTCCACCATACTTATATCCAAATTATTTCCCCACAATTTCCTTGTTTTAATTTTACAATATTTGTAGTTACAACAATAAATTATCATTTCTCTAATTATTATTTATCTAATTGCTTATTGCAAAGAGAGGATGTTTGAGAGGGGGGGTGCGGTCAAAATATAACACAAATAAGTTGATGTAACTTATTTAATCAACGTTTCGACCATAATTTCTAGCCTTCATCATGGATAAGAACAGAACAAGATAATAACCAATGAATACACAAAATAATTGTACTTAATTTTATTAATTCCATTCTGTACAATTATTTACTTTATGTCATTCTGTTTATATTTCCTGTATTCATTGGTTGTTATCTTGTTCTGTTCTTAGCCCTGATGAAGGCTAGAAATTATGGCCGGAACGTTGGCATGATTAAATGAGTTACTTCAACTTATTTGTGTTACATTTTGACCGCACCCCCCAACCATCTTCTCCTGGTATAATTCATCCACGGTCATCATCCACTATCTCTCATGTTGTTGTTGTCTGGGGCTAAAGGGCGTAAAACCCTGAGGTCATCAACGCCCATAGTATCTCTCATGATTATAATTGCTTATTATTTATTCAATCTTATCATTTATTACGTTAATTGTAATTAGATAGTATTCTATTTATATTAATATGCTTTTAGTCTGTTATTTATTTTTTTATATAGCTTTCTATACATAATTATTATATTATACTATGTTCATAGTCTTAAGGTGCCTTTAGAAGTTTGTCAAAGACAAAGTCGCGCATGCGCAACCGTGTAAATGAGTCATTTGGATTGGTTGGAATAAGTCAGCTTAAATTTGTGACCGATCGTTGACTGTCTTTTATTGTGCAGTCAGCCTTGCTTTAGAACTGCCAAAATATAAATGTGTTCTCGATGTTTCAATTAATTAAATAATTTCCCCAACCTCAGGGTGTCAATAATTAACTCCATTTTATATATTTAAACGGCAGATTGTATATTTAAAAATTCTATCGATTCGGTGTAAATACTTTTTATCTTGTGCGAAACGTCAGTAACTAATAGGTTTTATATATTTTATTTTATTTATATATAGACCACCATTCGGACCATCTACTTATAACTGATCAAAATATCAATGAAAATATTATGTGAATTCTTCTTGTACTAAATCGTAAATATTTTAAACATTTTTATAAATACTAATGAAACATGAAATAAAAGTGAAAATTATAATTTTATGTTTGTTTGCAATTCTATGCAACTATAATTTCGTCAAAAGTATCTAGAGCTGAATAAAAAATAATATTAATATATAATCTCACTTTCTTGAGACTGGTTTTTATTGTTTAAATAAAAAAAATTGTATCCAAGTTATAATATCAGATTAAGTGTTAAGTTAATCTGTAATTGTAAATTTTTAAATTAATTAAATAAAAAAATCATAAAATTTGACTCAAATTTTATCAATCAATTTTATCAAATGATCTGGACAGATTAGGCTGCAATAGGTTTTTTAATTATTGGATGTGAGGTGTAAATTTATATTTAAGAATAGCCTTGAGGTTGGCTGAATTGGCCGAAACGTTGGACTTTTCAAGAAATAATAAAGATTTTTTTGAGACTTAATTTGGATACAAATTATTTTATTTAAATGATAATATTAGTTATTAGAATATTTTTTTGAAAATTATAGGTGTGTTCCAACGACTACGTCAGACTGGCAGGAGCATGTGTAGTCCATGGCAAAAGTGCGCATGCGTCAGAAATGATCGTTAGAACAAACCTTACAAAGAATGATATTTATCAATGAACTGAACAATGTTTAATATTTACTAAGTTTTCATTTATCATATATATATTTTTTTTCAGTTTGGAAATTTAATAATTCTAAGACATATCTGAAATCTCCATAGATTGATTCGTAGTAAAAATAAAAATAAAATACATATTTACATGGATAAAGTTAGTTAACATTATACTGTATAATATAGTATGTATGACACTATGCCTTAGGAACCTGATGTATAGCTCAGCAGATGGGGCTGGCTATGGTCTGGTATTGGGAGGGGGGCCAGGGGGGCTCTGAGGGGTACAGGCCTTTCCCTAAGGCCTCGGCCTGGAGTGACATCATCAGCCGGTTCGCTGCCTGTCGCTCCGCCTCGCGCTCCTCTGCGGTCTGTCGTCTGCAACACAGCCAATAATAATAAATGAATAATATGCGTTATATAGAGCATAATGCATATGTGTGTGTATATATATATTTTTTTTCTCTTAATGGTAACCCCATAAAGAGATAGTTTATTTCCTTTATACATGTTGCCATGAAAGGCATA
>NW_027108531.1:360220-361965 GCF_000696795.3 Halyomorpha halys
ACAGTTTTCACACCTGACATCCCAACCCATCCTAACACTACCTCACCATGTATGTCGATGACACATGTCTATTTTCCGTGAACAATGATCCTTACTTTGTACCCCAAACCCTCCACCAATCCCACATCACCACCTTGAAGAATGGTGCCAAAACCGGAGGATTAAAATTAATTCCAATAAATCCCACCAAATCACATTTACCCTTAGTCGTAAACCAATATCCTTTAATAATACCCAACTTATTCCTGTCAAACAGATCCGTTACTTAGGACTACGACAAACGACATGGAATCCTCATACAAGACTGAAAAAACAAGAAACTGCTCGTCGATTCCGATTATTACAACATTTACTAGACAAACAGTCCAAACTTTCAATCCATTACAAAAGACTGATCTACATGACTATTATAAGGCCTATCTGGACGTACGGAGTTGAGCTTTGGGGCTCCACTAAACCATAAAATTCCTCCCGAATCCAATCCTTACAGTCCAAAATCCTTCGTAAAATCATTAATGCTCTTTACTTTGTCACAAATCAAGTCATCCATCAGGACCTCAATGTCTCAAATATTGCCGATTTGCCCATAACCAGATACAATTCCTTCCATGATAAACTTCTCAACCACCCAAATCCAGTTGTTTCTAACCTGGCTTCTCCTTCATCACCTAATATACCTTCTTAGCGTCTGAAGAGAAGATGGCCTCGAGAAATGTTTTTGGAGTTCTATCAATGGGTAGAGAAGTTTTTCGATAGAAGGCGCGAGCTAAGCAGTTTCAAAATTGAAAAATAACAAGCATTTTCTGTCTTCAACCTCGCTTTTATTTCCTCATCAATTTTGTTTTTCTAGTTACCGCATAACCTTAACACTTAAACCTATCTACCTGTTCATACGTATAAAAAGGAGCCGACGACGGATTGTAATAACTATCGAGGAATCTCACTCCTTCCTGAATGTTGTAAAATATTTAGACTAATATTGACTAGTCGATTATCAATGTGGTTTTAGACAAAAATTTTTTAACTATTGATCAAATTTTTTCATTACGGCAAATATTGGAGAAAAAGTTGGAATACAACGGTAGTTTATCAGCTTTATATAGATTTCCAAAGGCTTACTATTTCTTATATAGATAGGATATAAAATTCTAAAAAAAACATTTTAAAGGAAACCTCATTCAATAGAGAGTATCAATATAGAGAGTATCTTTCTAAACGTCAATCTATTAGATGTCAATCGGTGGAAGAGTAACTGAAACAATCCTGGAAGAGAAGAACAAAGATGGCTGGAAGCCTGTTCAGTTGTTCCTTGTTAATTTTTAAAGCCAATAGGGAGGAGAGGGAGAACAATTGGTAGGGAGGAAGGAGGAAGAAAGGGAGGTAAGCCACTGATAAATAAATAACTGAAGGAAATGTCCAGGCGAAGGGCACGTCCTGAGGAGAAGACAGCATAGAGGAGTAGCATCCGCCTCTTCTTAGGTCAGCTTAATATAATATGTCCTTCAGGATATCTCTCTGTCAAGGATAAAGGGCGAACCTAGACTATATATAGGATATTGGAAGCTTGTTAATTGAACGTGTAGAATATGTTCACAGTATAATGTGTTTCGATGAATGGAATATGGTCTGGGTGCGGTAAAAAAAACTCAAATAGTAAATAATTATACTATTTTATTGAGCCAAAGTTTCGCCCCACGTTTCAGGGCTTCGTCAGGGCTAAAAAAGATACAAACACTATAGTTACA
>NW_027108531.1:362710-365934 GCF_000696795.3 Halyomorpha halys
GTATTGGGAGGAGTGGGGATGGCAGTTATGCCACAATAACGAAAATAATTTTAAAGTAAACATAGTAAAAAAGTATTACTACAATAAGTGGTAATATACATAATAGAGGGGGAGAAGAAATATTAATAAAACAAAAAAAAAATCCTTTCATTTCTCTTGTTTCTGTGTTTGTTTTGATAATGTAAATTGAATTTATTAGTCGACAAAAGTAAAAAAGAACACACAAACTTCAGGATACCAATATTTGTTGCTTCCTTTGTTTACCAAGCTTTTGAAATGGTCTTGGATTTGTGGCAACTAGCAAATGTGTAGACCCTGCACAATTATCTGTTGTATTTAGTTCTTCTTTTTGTGAATTGTCAAAGTGCTAATTGTAGAACATTTTGAGTATTTAATTCATAAAGAAATGATAGTTTATTTAAAATAATGTTAACAATATTTTCTTAGAATAGCACGAAGAATTTTGAAATAAACAATAATTGAAATCTGATATATTTCAAAATCGAAGAATTTCTGGCTTGATTCAGAAAACGTTTCGTTGTTTTCATATCGGTTATTTTTACCAACTATCAAAAATAACAGGAACGAAAAGTAATAGGATGGTGTTCTCTTTCTTTCGTTTTACGAACCATTTTGTTTCAACAGTTCGTTGTTTTTTGTCGATGGAAGAATCATTAGTTGACAGTGTATTTTTTATGGTTAACATTTTCAGTTACATTATTTACAACACATGCTAATAAGTAAATCCTTACAAATAGATTCGTTACATAGGTTTTGACGTGTTTATTCGAAGTGAAGGAACGATAATGCTCTGACTAATCTACTTGGGACGGAGAGGTAAGACGTGAAGAGGACCATTAAGATTGGATGATAGCTAATGGGGGCGGAGCCTGGACTGACAGCGGACCAATGAATATCTCAGGGGACCCTGACCAGTGGCTGAGGCAGCCAATCAGGTGGCGACATCGCTAGTTAGCTTTCCACCCCCCCCCTCCTCTCTGCCTATCTAATCACTCGCCTAGTTTATTCAGTGTTCGCAAGTCATCGCCCGTCCCTGCGTCCCAAATCAATGTTTAAATCTCCACGTTTCAGTTTCTGCCCCCTTGCCTACAGCTCACCAATGATCGATAAACAATAGGACTCTGTACTCGAATAATAAACAATATAAATAGGTATCGATATTATATCTTAGGATGGCTCTAAAATTAGTTTAAGTAAAAAAAAACAAAACAAAGAATAAGAATAATAAGTCAGAGAAGAACATAAGTTAAAAAAAAAACTATGAGTGCCAACTTTTCAGTCTGAATTTCTATCTTTGATCAGGGCTAAGAACAAACAACAAGTTAACAACCAATGATTAAATAATATATAGAATGATTAGAAAATAACTAAGATAGGGATACATAAATAGTATGAAAGCCATGAATAGTTTAAGTGCTAAATCACCTTTACCCTTATTCGTAAGACTCCCTGATGGAGACCAGAAACTCAGGTCGAAACGTTAGCATAAATAAATATCTCTTTGTTTACTTATGTTTTTCTTTGCTTGATGCACCTCCCCCCCCCCCACGACCATCTCCAATGTTTTATCATTAATTTACCATATTTTATTGCATACTATAACCCTTAACATTGCATACTATAACCCTTAACATTATAGATTATAACCCTTACATTATATACATTATATATATATATTATATATACATTATATACTGTTACATATATAACCCTTAACATTATAGACTATAACCCTTAACATTATAGACAATAACCCTTACATTATATACTGTAACCCTTAACATTATAGACTGTAACCATCACATTATATATTGTAACCCTTAACATTATAGACTATAACCCTTACATTGTAGACTATAACCCTTAACAGGGTCAATTGGGGCCATAAATTTAACTTCTAGCATAGTTCTGGCACAAAGTTAGTTGGACCAAGGTTTAGACTAAACTGTAATAGACAATTAGCAAGACTATGCAAACATTAATGTTGCGAGACCTCACCTAAACAAAGTTGTCTTATTTACTGGACCTCAAGGCTCACAAAAATATATATCATTAACAGTCAAGAAAAAAGTTACCAAAATATAAATACAAACCCAAGAAGATTTAGATAGATATTAATAAGCCGATTTAGTGAGGATGAAAATTGAATGTGTGAAAAAAAATTCAATACTTTTTTTAAAAAATTCTTAATCTTTCATCCTTAACAATCCCTGATAATCCTCCGAGGCGTCTGAAAAGAAGATGGCCACGGGACTTTCTAATTTAAATTAATGTTTGAAGTACCACCAATGGGTGGTTCCTTCCCAAGATTTTCAAGTGTATATGAAACATAATACATATTTACCTATTGTATTATTTTGTACAGTTGTAAATTACATTAAATAAATAATTAAAAAAAAAAAAAACTGTTTAAAAAAGTCTCACCTAAGTTGAACAAAAAAAATTCCAACGGTGATGTCCTCCATTTCCCAAATGAATTTTGCCGAAAGGGAAAAGGATAATGTGATGTTTCATTATTCAAGGAATTGAAACCACGAATAAAGTCGAAGACCACCCATCAGTGAAAAAAAAAAAAAGGTCCATTAAAACTAAAGCAGCCAGGACGACAAGGAAAGGATTCGGAAATCGGTTTTCCAACGGGGGAGGCGTGTTCGGGCCGCAACTGAATATTGGATGAAGCCGGGAGATGGAAATCCGAGGAGTCAATCGGTGGACTGACAGTACATTCCCTATTCGCACTTGGGCTGGACGTCCCGTCTCTGACAGCCCTTCGACTGATTTTTGGGAATCCGGGAATCCTCCCTATGCTAGTTTATTCAACGCGATATCCGAAAGGCTTTCTCTCTTTCTCGATAAAGCCCTCGAAAAATACTTGTCTATATTAAGCTCTTTCGATGATTTTTAATTCCTCGTTTATATTATAAATAAATATGTACGTCAGAGGTAAATAACTTTACTTCAAAGGTAAATGTTAATCTTGGATTGAACCATCCAAAACCAAATGGTTTTTACAATTAATGGAATAATTCCTTATTGTAACTATTGCCCAAAATATATTTAAAGCGAAAGAGAAACAAATTGATCAACATGTCAATACACATACAATACTCCAATGTGAATTTATCTTTCTGTGATTCAAGTAACTTTATCGTAGATTATTTTTAGGTATTACAAGAAATCAGCAAATCGATGACACAATCCCT
>NW_027108531.1:367110-368723 GCF_000696795.3 Halyomorpha halys
TATATATTTTTTTTTTATATTTTTATCATTCTCTATTTTATATTATAACTATTTTTATTTCTTCTTTTTGTTCATTTGTATATAATTTTCTTTTCACTTATATGCACTTTATATTTTAAACCTACCTTAATTTACCTATTCGTATCTTATTATCCTACTGTGCCAAAATATTTTTAGTTGTTTTTGAATCTTTTTAGCCAAGATGAAGCTCTAGAAAGTTGGACGAAACGTCGGCAAATTAATACTTGTTAACTATTTTTTGTCTTCTTTTGACCGCACCCCTTAATGATGTTTAATAAAGTCAGTAGAGAGAGTCCTAGATTGAATTACTCCAATCAAGAAGGATATCACAAATGGAATGTTTAATCAGATAGTAATTGCCTTTAAAGAGATTAATTGCCAAGATAGGATAGAGTTCTCTGCCCTGACCGGAACTTAATAACCGTTGGCTCTACAATTCCCAAATGGATTCGGTAATGTTTAACTAAACTGGATTCACTCCATGGACCAATCTTTCTCTTCTTTAATACCTCAAAGGTAGTCTCCATCAATAAATTAGCAAACACTTAGTGAAGTGTTTCTCTGATTCCGAATAGTCCAATCCAATTTTTATGGGCCACGTAGATGCAAAATTCTCGGTATAGCTAACTTCTTGTGCTCTATAGATTGCCCCCTTGAAAATACCAGTCTTGCAAAATAGATCTAACTATCAAACGCCAGAACCACGACTCAAATAAAATAAAATTCTTAAAGAAGATACAAAAATATTCAAGTTATGAAATAATTTACACTGACGGCTCCAAACAAGATGAAAATGTTGGTTTTCCAATAATAATACACGGGACACCCAAAAGATATAAATTACCCACATACTCAACAATATTTACAGCTGAACTTCAGGCGATTTCAACAGCTCTTCATTTATCTATAGAAAGTAAATACTCAAACATACTCATTTGTACAGATTCAATGTCAGCACTCCAGAGTCTATCAAACTTCAATCAAAGCGGACCTACGATAGACAAAATTCACAACATATATAGACATGCTAAAACATCTTTAAAAAAGTGTATCCTTTCCATGTGCTCCAGGGAACTCAGGAATACCTGGAAATGAGGCAGCGGATAAAGCGGCTAAAAAGGCTACTACAATGAACGTTCCAATTTACGAGCCGAAAGAAATAAAGGCATTTTTAAGGAACAGAATACGAAAAAGTTAGGATTCAAAGCGGGCTGACGTACCACTCACCAATTAACTAAGAAATGTTTAAAAAAAACACACAAAAGTGGACAAGTGCCATAAGGGAAAACAGAAGAGAAGAAGTGGTTGTTGCAAGAGTAAGAATAGGGCATTCCAAATTAACCGTTAATTAATTATCATCTGACCGCTCCCACAACCATTTTCTTTTCATATATATAATTCCACGGTCATCTTCTCATCATTAGTCTTACGATAATATTCTCTGCGTGTCAGACGGAGTAATAAAATATAAAATCATTCATGTTTTCTTTTAGATCTTGAGAGCGGAGTTATGGACCAAAAAGTGAAATAGATTTTAAAGATAATAAGTGCCCCGAAGGTAGAACTAAACTGAATTATATGTTCCAGCTTCG
>NW_027108531.1:368842-370725 GCF_000696795.3 Halyomorpha halys
GGTGATGTGGGATTGGAGGGTTTGGGATACAATGGAAGGATTATTATTCACTGATAATATTTTCCTATTTTAAATAAGTTTTTAAATATTTTCAATTTCTTTTAAATATTTTTACCCATACAAATAACGTATTCTCACTTTCGGATAATTTCTTCATCTTTGTAATGTATTTTTTAACTCAGTCTTATCGTATGTGCCACTGAGCTCACTTAGATTTCCGATCTCCTACTAGAAGATGAATTCTTTGTCTTACTCTCTTTTTCTTATCTTTCTTTTACCCCCTTCTCCTTCTCTATTCTTTTCTTTATTTTCCTTACCTACGTTATTAGTTATGCTCACCACATATTATTGTCGTGTATTCACCTCTTTGTCTAACTTTATATTTTGTTTCTTTATTCTATACTTACATATTTCATTAGTTACATCAATTTTCTTTCTCTCATTTTTCTATTTTTTTATTTCCATATCTTTAATTTTTAAATTATTATTAAATTAAAATAAACACATTTCTTTGTTTCTTCGCATTATATATTTTCATTTCCTTAATTATGTTATTTTACTTACACATTTAATTACCTATATATTTGTTTTATTTTCTACTTCTTTCATCACTTTATTTTTAATAATTTTCATTCAGTACAATTACTTACTTTAATCATTCTGTTTATATTTTCCTTGTTATTTGTCCTTAGCCCTGATGAGGGCTAGAAATTCTGGCCGAAACGCTGGCACCATTAGATACGTTTTTTCAACTTATTTCTGTTATTCTCTGACCGCACCCCCAACCATCTTCCCTTCATATATATTATCCACGATCAACTATATTCTCGTCATTAAAATACCAGTTACTTTGAAATGTAGCATAGGCTATTCTTATATTTTTTATTATTTGATTTTCATTACAATATTAAAGCGTTTCAGGAAAAATAATGTTAAAATTCTTAAATCAGAAAATTGCATCTGAAAAACTGAAACCAAAGCAGTTCAGAAACCAAGTAAGATGTGTTTCGTGGCCGTTGTAGTCTAGTGTTTAAAAACTACTTACTACCTCTATGAAGATAAATATTATAACCTACTTTATACTGCATTTAAACTAGCTTTAATTTTAGTACTGGCAGACATCTTTGGGTCTAATGGTTCCGGTGAATAAATAGACTAAATACTGATTTATTTGTACATTTTTTGAAAAACTGTATCTCAAGAAATATTAAAAGAATACAGCTCTTATTTTTTTAAAACTATACTTTGTGCTTGTCTTAACCCTGAACAATTGTTAGCACGACACAAGCACTATCATACTTTCTCACAAAGATATATGTCACGTGGAAACGCACCTTTACTCCACTGTCATTCCAACCGCCACATATGAAAATGAGATTTAAATAATAATTTGCACCTGATACGCCCGGACGACACGAGAGGTCAGGACAAGAGGAGGGGGCAGGGGAGGATGAAGGAGGCATTGAATATTTCACGATCCAGCCACAGCCGTCTCAATTATACAACCGCCCTTTTAGACTGTCAACTTCCGGGCCATTCTTGCCTGTCGCTTTATTGCTCCTACGTGAGGTCTCTCCAGAATATTCCCTAAATTTATTCCATACTTCCAGCTAGCTCCAGCTTTTCAAGAAGTCGGATCAACTTTATGGCGACCGAAGAGAACTTTATAGGGAAGATAAACAGTCAATGGTGGAAAGGACATTAGTAGCCTGAAACTTGAGAAGTTGGTATAATGACAAACATTTTTGCCAAATGTTTTTACAATAAATCTTAACTGAGAATAAATGTCCAAGTTTGGGAAAATAAAGCTTCGGTGCATCATTTAATAATATCCATTTTTTAATTTGGACTGGAAAAAGATATCCAAATATTAATAAAGGTAT
>NW_027108531.1:371773-374609 GCF_000696795.3 Halyomorpha halys
AAAAATACCGTGATTTCAAGAACTTAAATAATTGATTATTAGAAATATATGTGGAATATACATCAAGGAAAATAGATCCTTTACCTTTCCTAAATAGCTATCGGCGTAGAACCTTCAGTTCACATACTGCTTTTAATTTATGCAAATATCTTTAAAGTATTTTATCTATATTTATTTGCATAAGTGCAACGAAACACGGATATGCTACCAGTTTTTAAAATATAATAATTAAAATAATGCAATGACATTCCTCATGTGAAAATATATAGCTAGTTTTAGACTAGAAAGTGCTTTATATTAATGGCATACTATATCACTAATGGATTTGACATAGTGGAATTGATATCGATTTCTAACTGTCGTAAATCTTAATATTATTTATCGAGTTTGTTTTTTTAATATTAACTAAAATCGCCATTTCTAAATATAACATCATATAACAGTGCAACTTCTAAGAGGTCATATCGGCACTACGTGATATGAGAATGACGAAATATGATTTAGCAACTCCAAATGATAATTAATCAAATAGCAATCGAGTTTCCTTATCGATTTATTCCAAGAGCCCAAGAGGAGAAAAAACTCTATTAATTCACCCCAATTTTTTATTACGATATTTTAATGAAAACTACGTATAATTACTAGTCAAAATCGATGAGTCTAAATAGAAAAAATGGCGGCTGTCTCAAAACGTTAAAAATAATTAATTTTTCATTCGGATCTCTATGTCTTAAAAACTACTAACACTAGAAAATCTAAAAGAATATTATTTAAATTAGAGTAAAGTTGCTGAAATATTAGCCCTAATAAAGCTATTTACGTCCAATAGTTCTACGAGATAGAACCTTTTAAAAAGCAACATTTAGTGAAATATATTCTGAAAAATCAGTTCATTTATTTTGTAAATCAATATCTCAAAGACCATTCGACGTACAGATGTCTATTAACAATCAAATCAAAGCTCGTTTAATGTAGAATAAAGTAGTTTATAATATTAGTAAGTAGTAGTTTTTGTGATAAATGAAAAAAATAAATTCACTAATTGTTAATGTTTGATTTATGAAATAGTGTATCTCAGAAACCATAAGACGTACAGAGATATATTAGCACTCAAATTAAAGATAGTTTAATGTGCTTCAAACTCGCTTATCTTCATAGTTTTAGCAGTTTATAAGATATAAGAACAACTAAAAAGGAATTTATTTTAGTTAATATCGTGAAAACTACTTCTCCTACGAAGATAAATATTATATACCACATCAAAATAGCTTTAATTTGAGAGCTAATAGACATCTGTACGTCTAATGAGTCCTTATATTAAGGTTTCCAAAATAAATCGAATGATTTTTCAGTATATATTTCATGAAATGTTTCTTATTTAAAAAATTGTATCTAACTATTGAACGTAAATAACTCTATTAGGGCTCATATTTTAGTAAATATGCTCTTCTTTAAATAATGTTCTCATAGATTTTCTAGTGTTGTTGTTAGTTTTAATGATATAAAGCTGTGAGTGAAAAAAAAAATTTTTAACGGTTTGAAACAGCCACCATTTTTTACTCCCCCTACCTTTACTTGGCTGACTCATTCATTTAGACAAGTAATTATACCTAGTTTTCATTTATGTAATTAAAAATTCGAGAGAAATAACTGACTTTTTTCTACTCTTCGGCTGTAAAGTAGTTAATAATATTTATCTTCGTAGGAGCAGTAGTTTTTGTGATAATTGAAATAATAAATTCACTAAATGTTAATATTTGATTTATGAAATAGTGTATTTCAGGAACCATAAGACGTACAGAGATATATTAGCACTCAAATTAAAGATAGTATAATGTACGTAAAGTGGATTATCTAGTTGTATTAGTTTGTATGATATTTGTATATGAAAATGAAAGTTGGAACTACTAGAAAGCAATTTATTTTAGCTAGCGTGAAAACTACTTCTACGAAGTATTATATACCACATCAAAATAGCTTTAATTTGAGAGCTAATAGACATATGTACGTCTTATGATTTCTTATATTAAGATTTCCAAAATAAATCCACTGATTTTTCAGTATATATTTCATGAAATGTTTCTTTTTTAGAAAACACTATATCTCGAGAACTATTGAACGTAAATAGCTCTATTAGGGCTCATATTTTAGTCACATATACTCTACTTTAAATAATTTATTTTTTTCAGTTATCACAAAAACTACTTATCTTACGAAGATAAATATTATAAACCAGTTCATAGCACATTAAACTAGCTTTAATTTGAGAGCATATAGACATCTGTACGTCTAATGATTCCTAAGATAAAGAGTTTCAAAATTTTGGACTGATTGTTCAATATATATATATATATATGAAAATTGCTTTTTAAACAACTGTATCTCGGGAACTATTGAACGTAAATAGCTCTATTAGGGCTCATATTTTAGAAAGTTTACTCTTATTTAAATGATGTTCTCTTAGATTTTTTAGTGTTGTTGGTAGTTTTAAAGATATAGAGCTCCGATTGAGAAATTAATTTGTTTTAAGGTTATGAAACAGCCGCCACTTTTTATTCCCCCTTCCTATACTTGGCAGACTCATGAATTTTGACTATTAATTATACATAGTTTTCCATAAAGTAATCAAATATTGGGGTGAGATAACTGCCTTTTTTCTCCTCTTGGGCTCATATTAGGGGTATTCATGATCTTTGGTTTAACAAGTTAAATGGAAAAACTCATGTTTATTCGAAAAAAAATTGGCTTCTTTTACCGTGGTAAAACAAAATAACATTTAACATGGCTGAGAGTGTGTTACTTGGTCTGTTAAATGGAGAATGACGTCACACAATAG
>NW_027108531.1:375389-378037 GCF_000696795.3 Halyomorpha halys
ACCAAGCGACTTCCTCTCCAACAGATTCCCGAAATCCTTCCCTGACGTAGTGATGGAAAGCTGCCTGTCAGGCGCCGATGTAGAGGGCGTTAGTTGTCCTGGCTTCTTTAAAAATTTAACAAGCATTCTAGGAGCCTAGATTTTTATCCACCTCCCTTCCCCTGCCAGTTCCTCCGTTCGATATCCGCTTTTCGGTTATTGATTGTTCCTAATAAAATGTTTTGAAGAAAAATGATTAAACATTCTGACATCCTTAGTTCTATTGTTGGGTTGGAACAAGAGAAATGTCAGTTACTATTGTACGAAAGGAAGAAAAACGAACCATTAGGATATTATTTTTGTTTACTTCAATTATTTTACTCAATACCAGAATCACATGGTTGATATAACAACAAGATTTTTTTTTAAATCGATTTTTGACGTAATAAGAACTTATTAGATACTCCTTATTAATTCGCAAATAAACTCATCCATAAAGACCTCAAGATCCCATTCATTGCAAATTTTGTCCGAAATAGATATACCTCCTTTCATTAAAAAATTCTTTTCCATGCAAACCCATTCTTAATCTCTCATTCATAACGATCCCTAACAATCCTGCGAAGCGTCTGAAAATAAGATGGCCACAGGATCTTCTAATTTAAACCAATGATTGAAGTACCACTATCGAGTAGTTCCTTCATAAGAATATCATATATTCTGAAACATGTATTTCATTAACTTATTGTATTTTTTAATTTTTTTTTATACAGTAGTGTATAAAAAATACACTAATAAATAAAAATAAAAATAAATTGTTTATGAAGAGAGTAATACAGTCTCCTGCAAAATAAACCCCTTACTATTTACAACTCTATAAATATTGAACAATTGTGAATAATTACGATGAGTTATAAAAAAAATAAAAGTAAAATAAATTTTAAAAATTGTAATTTTTAAGACAAAAGAGAAAAGTTGAGTGTTGCAGCTTTAGCGCACTTGCTCAGCCTCCACTGCCTCACTGCCAGTGATGCGGCGGGATGCGTTGGGATCTTTTGAGCTCAGCTCTACCCCTTGGGGAATAGAGTGGGCACAGGGATCCTCAGGTCGATTGTATAAATATTGTATATAAGAGTGTAAATGAGACTAGAGATTATTTTATTTATTTTTTCATGCACGAAGTTTGATCAAGTTCATTTCCCTTGTCCTCCTGTTTGTATATATTTTACGAGAGATTTTATTTACTTTTTTTTTTCTTTTATTTATTTTTCATTCAACAATTTCTAATTAGTCAATATTCACTTAAAATCAAAATTAAAATCATTTATCACAGTCACTATTCCTTAAAAACTTTATCACAACGATGGTTTTAAGTGAATATAGACTAATTAGAAATTGTTGTTTTGACCTGGATAGAATAGCCTGCATGGAATTAGAGCTTTTAAATCATATAATTCCAAAATTGTATTAAGTAGATTGTCCCAGAGGATAGCCGGATTGGCCGACGCTTCGGCTTGTAACAAAAATAAATTGGTTTGAGACTAAAATGGATAGAAATTAAATTATTTATTTTAATTAAATTAATTTACTTTTTATTATAATTTAACATGTATAGATGGTATGGTAAAGATGTACTTACATTCCTAATACTTACTGCTCTTCAGTGCGTCGGAATATATTATTTCAATGTATATAAAAAAAAAAAGTACTTTCTAAACAAATTACATCTCAACATATATGGTTAGTTATGTTGAATTAAAAAAAAAACAACTGATTTTAATTAGTCACGAAATTACTATTAACAGCTACGAATCCATAAACTTAAAACGTATTTTGTAAAAAAAAAATTAACTAATCTGTTATTTCTGAGAATGTATGATAAACAAAATAACAAAAAAATAAAAGAATCCTTTTCCTTTACAAAATAAAAAATAAACTCTTAGGAGGTCTATCACGTTTTTAAAAGTGCACTTTTTTACCGGACACCGGCGTATTAATGGGCTGATAAAGGACCTCGTTGGGAGGGACTTTCCCCCGGAGGAAGAGGAGATAATGACAACTGTTCCAGACCACAGCTCCTCCGCTTCGAGACCACAACCTCGACTCTTCAAGATCTCCACTCTGCGAGATGATAGAGGATCAACAGCGCCCTAAAGGAAGCGGTTCTGTTTTTTGGTAGCTATATTTTCCGATTCAGTTGTCACAGATTGCGGTCACTATACACTTCACAGCTATCGTTAGTTCTTTGACACCATTGAACACAACTCAATGAAGTCCATAGTCAACCAACAACTACAATTTACTACTACAAGAGCCCAAGAGGAGAAAAAAGTCAGTTATTTCCCTCCAATTTTTTAAAATTTATTTATTTAATATAATTTATAACTACAAAATAATACAATAAGTAAATATGCTGTATGTTTCATATACACTTGAAAATTAAAAAAAAAAGAGAGAAGAAAAAAAACAGTTATTTCACCCCAATTTTGGATTACTCTAATGAAAACTATGTATAATTACCAGTAAAAATTCATGAGTCTGCCATTTATAGGTAGGGGTAATAAAAAAATTGCAGCTGTTTCATAACATTAAAACAAATTAATTGTTCAATCGGAGCTCTATATCTATAAAACTACCAATAACTCTAGAAAATTTAAGAGAACATCATT
>NW_027108531.1:378484-379760 GCF_000696795.3 Halyomorpha halys
GTTAGTTCTTTGACACCATTGAACACAACTCAATGAAGTCCATAGTCAACCAACAACTACAATTTACTACTACAAGAGTCCAAGAGGAGAAAAAAGTCAGTTATTTCTCTCCAATTTTTTTAAATTTATTTATTTAATATAATTTACAACTACAAAATAATACAATAAGTAAATATGCTGTATGTTTCATATACACTTGAAAATTTTGGGAAGGAACCACCCATCGGTGGTACTTCAAACATTAATTTAAATTAGAAGGTCACGTGGCCATCTTCATTTCAGACGCCTCGGAGCATTATCAGGGATTGTTAAGGATGAAAGATTAAGAATTAATGGGTTAGGATGGTTAAGGAGTTTGGAATAAAAAGACGCATATCTGTTTTGGGCAAATTCTGCAACGAATGGGATGTTAAGGTCTTTGTGAATGAGTTTATTAACGTAATAAGGAGCATCAAGGATTTTACGTAAGATTTTGGATTGTAAGGATTGGATACGGGAGAAATTTGATGGTTTGGTGGAGCCCCAGAGCTCAATTCTATATGTCCAAATTGGTCTGATTATCACAATGTATACTACTTTTTTGTAGTGAATGGGAATTTTAGAGCGTTTGTCAAGTAGGTGTTGTAGCAATCGGAATCTACGAGCAGTTTCTTGTCGTTTCAGTCTTGTGTGTGGATTCAAGTAAGTCTCTTGTCAAGATGGAGTCCTAAGTATCGAATCTGTTCAACAGGCGTTAGTAGATCTCTATCTTAAGTTATCTAGAAAGGAAACTGTAGGACAGGAGGGCAGAGGCGTTCCAATTTTAATTACATTAATGAAAACTATGTATAATTACTTTTCTAAATGATTGAGTCTGCCAAGTATATTTAGGGGGAACAATCAAACTACTTTATAGCACATTAAACTAGCTTTAACTAGAATGCTGGTAGACATCTGCACATCTCATGGTTCCTGAGATATAATTTTCCAACAATATATTCACTAACTGCTGATTTTTCATTGTATATTTCAGCAAATTTACTCTACTTTAAATAATGTTCTCTTATAGTACAAGAGCCCAAGAGGAGAAAAAACGCAGTTATCTCACCCCTATTTTTGATTACTTTAATGAAAACTATGTATAATTACTAGTCAAAATTGATGAGTCTGCCAAGTATAGTTAAGGGGAATAAAAAATGGTGGCTGTTTCATAACATTAAAACAAATTAATTGTTCAATCGGAGCTCTATATCTATAAAACTACCAATAACTCTAGAAAATTTAAGAGAACATCATT
>NW_027108531.1:382335-387196 GCF_000696795.3 Halyomorpha halys
TAGAATTATAAATATAAATGAAACAGAATTATAAAGCACGAAACATGGGCGTTGATGACCTCAGGGTTTTGCGCCCTAAAGCCCCAGACAACAACTAGAAAATCTAAGAGAACATAATTTAAAGTAAACTTTCTAAAATATGAGCCCCAATAGAGCTATTTACGTTCAAAATCTCTCGAGATATAGCTTTCGAAAAGCAACATTTCATGAAATATACACTGAAAACTCAGTAGTTAGTGAATATATTGTGTAAACTCTTTATCTAAAGAAGCATGAGACGTTCAGATGTCTATTAGCACTCAAATTAAAGTTAGTTTAATGCGCAACAATATATATGTATTTATATTCAGAGCTCTACATCTTCGTCACGGTGATATTTCAATTTTGAAACATTTACTTAAAACGGGAAGAGGATACTTCAAATAGTTTAATGGAGCAATATTTACAAAGGGACTAAAACTGAAAAACGGCGTGAAACCCTCCACTCCCGCCCTCCATGGCAGCCTTACTTATCTGATTTTTCAAACAGACAATTATAGCGAGTAGGTTGGTCGATGTACGACATGTCACAATCTCAAAATATTGGAGATCGTAACACAAAAAAATGTAAAAAGGTAATCCATCCCGGACCCGCCCCACTAAAACCCCCAGGAATCGACGATCCTGTATCACTTTTGAAACATTTACTTAAATTAGAAGAAGAAGAAGAGATTTAAGATAGTTCAGTCCAGCGATACCTAAAAAAAAGCCTAAAATTGAAAAAAAAAACACGTGAATATCTTTATAATGAGGTGTAGATAGTTGACCGTAGATTAATGATTGGAGAAGTTTGTCGGGGGGTGCGGTCAGCAAAGAACAACATAAATAAACAAAACCATATTTATTTATTTTATGCCGACATTTTGAGCTGAGTTTCAGGTCTTTATCAGGGGTTATGGCGTAGAAGGTAGGTTGGTAACTCGGTTACTCCCTTCTACGCCACCAACCCTGATGAAGATCTGAAACTCAGGTCGAAACGTCGGCATAAAATAAATAAATATGGTTTTGTTTATTTATGTTGTTCTTTGCTGGCTGCACCCCCCGACAAACTTCTCCAATGAATATCTTTATAGATCTTCATCGATATAGAACTAGCAACAACACTAGAAAACCTAAGAGAACATCATTTAAAATAGAGTAAAATTTCTAAAATATGAGCCCTAATAGAGCTATTTACGTTCAATAGTTCTCGAGATATAGCTTTTAAAAACCAACACTTTATACAAATTTAAAAAAATCAGTAGTTTATCGAATTTATTTTGGGAAAACTATATCTCAGGATGTACAGATGTCTATCAGCTCTAAAGTTAAAACTAGTTTAATCTGCTATAAAGTAGTTTATAATTGTTTAAATAAAAAATATATTATCCAATTTAAGTGTAAAAACACTCTCTGTTTCTTTAAAAGTGCAACGTTTCGCTGTTGTGATAACACAGTATAATAGTGTTAAATTGATTGCAATTAAGAGTTTTAATATTAATGTCAAAATTAACCAAATAATTTTTTACCTGGTCAGAATAGCCTGCAAAATGTTTTTAAATTAGTGTAAATTTATATTTAAGATTGTCCTAGAGGATGGCCGAATTGGCCGAAACGTTGGACTTTTAAAGAAATAAAGAATGTTTTGAGATTTAAATTGGAGTACAATTTATTTAATTTAAATTAATTATTTAGTCCACTATGTTTATTATCGAAGTAATAATTTTCATAACATTTGCTAAGAAAGGATTTATAAATTTATACCTATATAATTTAAAGATATCAGAAAATTCGAATTAGTAAACTCCCTGCTTAGCTAAACATATTCCATTTATGATAGAAAAAAGAGGAATATTCATAAGTTGATATAATACTAAATTCCACTTCTACCTGCACAGGAAGATGAAATTCCATCTTATCACATTGCCAACGCTATGATAATACTTGTAAAAAAAAAGTCAATATTTCTTTTATTAAGAGAGAGAGAGTAGAGATGAAAGGGGGATTACGGGGATCAAGCCCCCTCCTCATCATGGCCTGAGGCTGAGTCGACCCGACAAGTTGATCCCTCTTGCAAGGACTCTATTAAACCCTCTCTTGGAGAAATAGCAATTGTCTTTTTCGCCTCCTCCTTCTTCCTTTCCTTTATTCAGAAGGACGTTTAGGCCAAGAACCCTTTTTATTTCCTTAAACCCCCCGAAAGGAGGGACTTATATCCAATATCCCTTTAGGGCGCCATAACCAAATGGCAACAATAGCCCCCTACTTTTGGCTTTGTCTGTTCAAATCTGTATTCTTATTGCTTGCAACATCCCCTCTCAAGAGCTGTGAATATGAAAGTGTATGTCGAATAGGAAAATACCCTCCGACCCTTTATCATAAAAAGGGCTATCTGACCTTAACCAGAATAACATTAAACAATAATCCTTATAAATTTTAAACTAATGAGAATATATTGACTCGCAGAAATTAAAGCGAATTTATAAAATAGATGCCATAAAATAAGATTGTGTCAGATGTTTATTTTAAGTTTAATACAAATTTTATTTACCAACAGATTTGGATAAATGTAGTGTAGAAAAATAGATACACATTTCATCTTCCTATTTCGTTTGTAGCCGAGGAAGTTGAGGCGTTACCTTAGCAATCTCGATACTGCAGCGCCACAGTGGTGGGAACCTGCCGTTTTTGTGAAAAAACCTCGAGGTCTTTCCTTAAGGAGAAGATCTCGAGGCCATCTTCTTTTCAGACGCCTAGGAGAGTTTTTAGGTAGTGAAGAAGCCAGGTTAGAAACGAGTTGGTTTGGGTGGTAGGGGAGTTATGGAAGGATTGGTATCTGGTTCTGGCCAAATCGGCAACATAGGGGACATTGAGGTCCTGATGGATGATTTGATTTGTGACAAAGTAAGGAGCATTAAGGATTTTGGGCTGTAAGGATTGGATTCGAAAGGAATTAGGTGGTTTAGTGGAGCCCCATAGCTCAATTCCCTATGTCCAGATAAAAATATAAATATTAATTTTTTCATCACTGAATCATTTTAACGTATAAACTAAATGTTATTCCGATTCATCGTAGTTAATTTGATTATTGTTCTCAACTTATTTTGGTTACACCTTCCAAGAAGGCCACTGACAACATACCTCAATGGAACTTACACTAAAGTTGTACACTTTTATGATAAGTCTTGTCACAAAGGTCTATAAAAAAAGTTGTTACATAATGCTAAGGAAATTTTTTTTTTTTTAATAATTTATTTATTGATATTTACAACTGTATACACATATATACAACAAGTAAATTTGCTGTAGGTGACGTAGTGGCATGATAAAAACATGTGGAGAATCGACTCACTGATAGAACTCCAATAACATTTCTAGAGAAGAAGATCTCGAGGCCATCTTCTTTTCAGACGCCTAGGAGGATTATTATGTAATGAAGGAGAAGCCAGGTTAGAAACAAGAGGATTTGGGTGGTTGAGAAGTTTATTATGGAAGGAACGGTATCTGGTTCTGGCCAAATCGGCAATATATGTAATATTGAGGTCCTGATGGATGACTTGATTTGTGACAAAGTAAGGAGCATTAAGGATTTTACGAAGAATTTTGGACTGTAAGGATTGGATTAAGGAAATTAAAAAAAATATATATATATATATTTCGAGAAACAAACCTATTTTTGAAAAACTACAATTTGTATACTAAGTTTCGTTGGTATTGACTAGGCCGAAATATTTTTTATTGGGTACTTAAAAACAAAATAACAACAAAAACTAAAAAAACTCATTTTCTTCCAATGTCAAAATAACGCCTGTAAGATAAGGTAAATATTATTTGATTGGAGAGCCAATTAAGATGAATTCGTATATAGCTTTTGAGGTTATTAAGGGACCACGGAACACAAACTTGACCTTCCCACCTTGAAAGAATAGAGCGGTCACCAACAGGATAGCTCCTCCGAATGCTAGAAATGTCCAAGTAGGAGGTAAATAAAAAAAAAATCCTTCTCATTTCTTATTAGAAAAAAAGTTATCCTTAAAAATCCGAAGATTCGGGTTCGAATCCGAGTATGGTAGATAATTATTTTCTGTTTAACTGTAGGCGTTAAGTCCAAAGGGCGGGGTCCACCCATCCTCATAATGATGGTACCCTTAATTGGATAAAAACCAGAGGCTGAGTGTGATTCAGACCAAATCACCTCCTTGCACAGCCGTTGGTCTAGAAATATTACTTCCTTACCAAGTACCGCACCTCTTACTTTTCATGGGTTGTTGTACCCCTACATGATTTATTTATTTTATTTTCCTTACTCAAAGTTGTTCGGGAAATAGTTTGAAGGAACTCATTTATAGTCTCGGGGGCCCCAAATTCCTCAAGTGCCAAGGGCCCCACAAGGGGAGGGGGAGGACAAACCAGCTTTTACCGTAACTCAACCATAAATGTCTTTTTATACCAGTCGGTATGTTTCTTTTATTCTTTCCTCTTTTTTCTTATTCTCTCTTTTTTTCTCTCATCCTCTTTATCACTTATGTTCACCACATTGAATTACTGCTATTTATATTATTTACTCTTTGCTTACATAGCTTTATATATACTTTTTTAATTATGTCAGTCTACCTACTTATAATTATACTATATAATTATTCACATATACGTTTTGTTACGGTTGTCATGGTGAAATAAAAACACTGGCTAGATCTGTGTAGACAAGAGTTGTTACGGTTGTCATGGAGAAAACAAAACACGAGCGATATGTTTTTTTAGACGAGTGGGGTTTTTTTTTTTTTTGGTGAAGGCGACAGTTTTGATTTTGGAACGCGTATGTTCAGACGAGTAGGTTATGGTT
>NW_027108531.1:387501-388097 GCF_000696795.3 Halyomorpha halys
AAGGCGCCCCCCTCACTTCTGAAAGGAAATTCATGATGCCATCTAGTGGCAAAGATATGCAGTAAGAAGCCTGGGCAGCCATCTTGGTCCCCAAAACATAGGAGTGAGTACCAGAAAAGAAGCCAGCCTGACCTGTACCGGAGAAGAAGAGTTCAGAACTCTTCAAGAAGGTCTCTTCTCATAATAATGAGGGAGTAAATCCTTCGAATCAGGCGAGAGAGGCGGCGGCGGCAGGAGGATGAGACGAGAGAACCCTACTTCCAGAATCACATGCACATATTTTATATCTCCGGTCCTGAATTGTTTAATAAGATAAAGTTTGTGCCTTTTGGTGAAATTTATAGTCCCCTTAATCACTTCCAAGTTTGGTATAGATCTGTCAAGTAGTATTATAGTAGAAAAGTTATTTCTATTTTATATTTTTTTATCATATATTTTTATTTATATGACGTTATTTACCACTATAAACTAAATAGATATAATAAGCAATTGATTCAATCATTAATCCAATGGGTAAATAAATAAATGTATTAATTTATATCAAACTTTCAATTGTATCTACATCTCTAAATCTAGAGATTGCGATGTATTGCCGG
>NW_027108531.1:388147-388944 GCF_000696795.3 Halyomorpha halys
TGGATAAGAGAATAATAATGTAAATATAGTTATTAAGGTTAAGTCAACCTATAAGTTTTAATTGTTTTATTAATTGATAAGAATTCTTTTTTTCCCTTTTTCATTCTCTGTATATATATTTCTTATTAGTAAAATTTTGTACTTATAGTTCTGCTGTTCTTTCTCTGCTTTCAACTTGTTAATTTACTTTTTTTTTTTTTTGTTGTTGTAAGTGTTTAAGTGTTTTTAAAATTGATAGGGTCTTAAATTTGTATTTAAGATTGTCCTTGAGGATGGCCGAAACGTTGGACTTATAAAGAAACATAAATTGTTTTGAGACTAAAATTGGAATAACCAGTTTTAGGCAAGTTAAAAAATTGTATTAAAAAAATTAGCATTCTTGACGTTTGGTTCAGAGTGCATACTTTTTTTTTTTATAGTTATCATATGCCTATATTTTTTCATATTAGTATAATTCCTTTAAAAAAAAAACATTGAATTCGGGCAATTATTTGCTAAGATACAGCCCACTAAACCTTTATATTATTAAAAAATGTAGAATTTAGGCAGGTTCAGTTTGACTTTTGTTTATTTTTTTTTTCATTATAACCTGAAAGCTCTACACCTTCTAAAGCTAAATATCTGCTATGTTAACTGTATTAACATCATAAAAACTTAATGCCCCCAAAAGAGCGAAATATTAGATTCAAATAAAGAAGAACTTTCCAAATGTTCTATTTTATATCTCCGGTCCTGAATTGTTTAATAAGATAAAGTTTGTGCCTTTTGGTGAAATTTATAGTCCCCTTAATCACTTC
>NW_027108531.1:389137-389466 GCF_000696795.3 Halyomorpha halys
TACTTTATGCACTGTCATACCGTTTATCCGATTGTGGTGAAATTTTTGCTTAAAATTCAGGATTTTGCCGGGAAGGTTATAGGCTGGTCCGTTTTTTCAGTGAAGAAAAAGTTATTGGTAAAGCAAAGCATTTTTGGTGCGTCATTACATTATATAGTAATATGCATTTTATAAGTATTATATGTCAATTTTAACTCAATATATGGGTACCGGATCCACTACTTAATCAGCAATCTCGATCCCGACTAGAATAAGCAGGGAACTTCTGACACGGTTTAAATAACGAATTTTTAAATAAAAATCAGTTAATTTTTTATTTAAAAAATCGG
>NW_027108531.1:390605-390926 GCF_000696795.3 Halyomorpha halys
TATTTTGTATAACTACGAATCAGTTTTGGTTAGAGATACACGACTCTTCTATATGGGGGAGAAAAATCTATCTGTGTTTCTGAAAACCTAGTTTTCAATTTTTCAGTTTTATTTAAGTAAGGCGCCCCCCTCAGTTCTGAAAGGAAATTCATGATGCCATCTAGTGGCAAAGATATGCAGTAAGAAGCCTGGACAGCCATCTTGGTCCCCAAAACATAGGGGTTAGTACCAGAAAAGAAGCCATCGTGACCTGTACCGGAGAAGAAGAGTTCAGAACTCTTCAATAAGGTCTCTTCTCATAATAATGAGAGAGTAAATCCT
>NW_027108531.1:395016-395455 GCF_000696795.3 Halyomorpha halys
CGGCTTTTGTACTACATTATAAGGTGTTGATTGCGGCGTCCAATTAAGGTAGTATACTCGTATAACTTACGTTGTAAGCTACCGCCATTGGATTAACGGACCATTCTGCTGATATATATCTGAATTAAACATTAAAAATATCTAATGCGAGAGTTCCCAACGAATTAAACTTGTTAATATATAATATGTCTATAAATTCTGATTTGTAGATCGTAATAATAAATAGTCAAGCAAAAAAAAAAAAAATAAGCAAGGAGAGCAAAACTTCCCAAAAAGCTCCAATTGGCAAACTTTATAACGTCCCCATCTAATACCATAATCTATTTAGATATAAAATTGGATCGACATCTAAAGTTTTGTATTCATTTATATATTTTTTTTTTTTGAAATTGATAGATTTATTTATTGATAGATATTACAATCTGCCACACAGTTGTGG
>NW_027108531.1:395970-405001 GCF_000696795.3 Halyomorpha halys
ACATAATGATAAAATAATATATACAATATTTACAAAATCGACAGCTGAGCCCCCTCAACCCCACGTGTGAGGGGTAGAGCAGAGCTCAAGAGATCCCAGCGCATCCCTTTCGCCGCATCACTGGTAATGAGCCAGTGGAGGCTGAGCAAGTGCGCTAAAGCCGCAAACACTCAACTTGAGTGGAGAATTTGACCATTCCATTTATATCTAAAAACAAAAACAGTCAGAAGGAAATTCTACTGCCAACACTTTCTCCTAACATCATCGGTCCTCTCCCTCAGGTTAAAACTTCATGTCTGCAAGAGCATACTCCGTCCAGCGCTCCTATTCGGTGCTCCCTTGTTCATCCACCTTAATGATGGTACACAGCGCCACCTTTAAAATTCCATACTGCGGAAGATTATAGGGACTACAGTATGGGAGAAGGAGAAACCGCCGACTCTTCACAAATTATTGGATGTCCCAACGGTCCTGGATTTCATCAGGAGGAGGCATATTAAATTCCGGGACCCGTTGAAATATCAACCCAATCCTCTATTCCAAACCTTGCAACCAGCGCCCCCACCAGTACGGTGGCAACAACCAGCATTATAGCAACTTGAACAACCTGTATATATTGTAAATCGTCGTAGGTTTAGACCTAGTTTTTAAGATCATTAACTGTTAATAGTGGTATGACCCAATACCATTGAATATCACACAGATTAACTCAAATCTGATCCAATAAAGTCGATACTCATTCACTACATTCCTGTTTTAAAATTTAACAACGTTTCAGATGAAAACAAAACCCCACTATACAAACACTGCCACTCTCGACAGGCACCTCACCTTCTCAAGTCACGCGAGAGAGAGACTGAAGACGGCCCGGCCTGAAACAAATATAAAAGGCCATCGATCATACGTCCAACGCTGCTCTATGGTGCACCACTCATGAGACACCTCTACAAGACTACACTGACCAAACTACAGAGTTTCCAGAACTCCCTCCTGAGGCGAATAGTACGAGGAACTTCACTCCAACAGGCCAGGAACAGAGAAATATGTGAGGAGCTCCAACGCCCGACTGTGACGGAATTCATAGGCCGTAGGCACATCTAATTCTTTGATGGGCTGAAAGCCTGTGCCAATCCACTATTCCGCGAAATCCACCATGGCCCATCCACCCAGACCTGGGAGGTGGCAAAGCACTGTTCCCCTGGTCGATGTCCTCGCCTCGGGAGGGACTTCTGGTTCTACAGCCTGAAGCTATCACTCTAACAACACCTGCAGGAATATCCCCTCCCTATTCCCAATGAGCTTCAGGCAAACACAGGCCATCACGATGACACCGACTTCAGCGGACCCGGCAATCTATCTTACAATGCCATACTGGCAAAACAAGATGCTCTAATATGTATCTCATATGTACATATATTTTCTTCCCATTGTATATATTTGTAATTTGTTTGTTTTATTTTTTTAGGAGGTAGGAAAAAAAAAATAAACAGACACTGTTAAACACATAACTTTATTTGGGGCTTTGGAAAAAAAAAAGTACTTTCTGTTTTTATTACCTTCCTGCAGTTTACTTTAAACCTCTGATGATTGGGCCTTCGTTAAATTAAAATCTCTCGTTTTCAGCCGCTAGGGCACCGGATATTAATTATCGATCTAATTTGCATGAATCGAGATTTATTGCTATCGATATAGGAGAGAGGTAGACGAGGTAAATTATTCCCACTACTATCGCCAGCGCTCCCTATCGCTATTTCACTTCATTAGCGAGACTTATGTACAGCAATCCCTTTTACAATCTTATTAGTGTAATATATGTAGATGTAGCGGGGGGGACCGGGAGGATATGTAAATGGCCTCTGCTTGTAACTCGGTAATTGTACATATGTCCTCCCTACCTTTAGATAATATTCATTAGTTATACTTTAATTAACACCTCTCCCTCCCCTTCCCTTTCCATTCGCTATGACTGACTCGTTACGTGATCGGAATATAATTATCGATAATAATTGAAAGGCAATTTATTGCTAATTTGCGGGACTGGCGATTGGCGCGAAGGGAAATGTTAATGATTTATCTACTTCCGATAAGAACGGCCTGTTAGATTGACCACTTCCTTTTGAAAACTTAATTAAGAAAAGAAATGAAAAAGCGGAGGTGTTTATTCATACCGTGTCTATGTAAAGCAGGGCAACTCAGCGTGAAGAAATACGCACATTTCACTGAAACTAAATCTTTTTTTTATTTTAACACTTGTAAAATTCTTAAACCATTGAGTAAAAAAAAAATATCGTAAAAGCCACCTCAAATTGACGATGTCTTTTTGTATGAAAGCTTCATCATTATTATTATTATTGCTGTGACAGACCGTGGACGTCCAAGGAAATATATCGCGCGTTTCTTGAAGTGGTTTTCATAGGCCTAGACCGTCACTACCACGCCTATTTTTGTGAGTGCCACCCTTTGGCTAATGGGCTTCACAAATGCCCGTGGAAAGCTGTGAGTATTGTGTAATTATATGTTTGAAAAAATCTAGGATAGGGCCGGGGATTCGAACTCACAACCTTTCGGTTGGCATACAGGCGCGTTACCACGCTGCTACCGTCACCCCCAGGATGGCTTTAAAAAAAAAAATTATTTTCTTATGGAAAGCATTAAAAGGAAAAAAAACAAGCTGGCTCATAATATAAATATTTATTAGACTAATCTAATAATTGAAAATGTAAAGTAAAGTAAAAATAAAATCTTCACAAATGAAATAAAAAATGAAATGAAAGAATAAAAAAATTTTACAAAATTAATAAATTGTGTGTTTTAACGTATTTATTCATTAAATTATTTTATTTTATTAATACTATTTTTTTTTTAAAACTTATTTATCTATTCAAGTGTTTCCTGAAACCGGTTTTTTATTATATTTTCCTTTGAATCTATGTGTTAGTCTTATTCTCGTAAAATGTATCTATTTGTTTGTTTTTGGTAAACTGATCTACTGCTGTGACTATCTGATCTCACATTAACGTCTAATATTGAATGTGTTTAGCGGGTCACTGAAGAGGATCTAGGAGGGTGAATTCCGGAGAGCGAATTTGTTGATCGGGTGAATTGAAAAATTGTGAAATGGTGAAATTGGAGGAGCAGAAATGAGAAAGAAAGATAGGAATGAATTGAAACATTTGTATTTGTTGTACAGACCGAAATTTATTGTAAAAGGAAACTGTAGGGGGAAAAATTGTTTATTATATTTTATTATTGTATCTCTTTTATTTCTGATTATACCATGTATGTTTATACCATTTATATATGTCCGATTATGGATTGATAAGTATGCTGTGTGAGATAGCAACCTGATGTATTTAGGCAGCATTGATAAATAAAGTATTTCTCTCTCTACAATAAATACTATTGGTCGACTCCGATGTGCCCTGAAGGATATATTACCCGTTCCGAAAGGTCAGAGCAGTTTCCAAGTCCAATTGTTCATACGTTGGTGGGCCAGCGTCTATACGGACTGTCTAATAACAATTTATGCAGACAGGGTCTGGTAACTATATCTGACGAACTACAGACAACTTACGCAGACAGGGCTGGTTCGAGACTATAATGCTCACTAATTAGCAACATGTCATATTCAAGTCAAAGGCCAAAATCGTAGAGAAGTTCTGGTTCCGGACTGTAATGTCGACTAAAACATCCAAAATGTCCGAACTATTGCATACTGAACGCTGATAGGGTTGGTTGGAAACTATAGTGGCCACTAATTAACAGGGACTGTTGCTAGGCAACAACTTAGCAACGGTTTAACAACCCTTAGCAACGGATTAACAACCCTTAGCAACGGATTAACAACCCTTAGCAACGGTTAACGACCCTTAGCAACTGTTTCTTTTACACTTAATTATAACTTTAATAATTGTTCAAATAAAAAAATTCTAATGAAAACATGAACAAAAATAAACGTAATTACTTTCAACTACTTTACAGACTCTGTTGTCACTTAATTACTGACCTTAATTTATTTAATATTCCTTTTTATTAGTTGCTTATAATTTAACATTATTTAAAAACACAATAATCGTATTTTTATTATATACATATTTCTGCATACACAACACCCCCCCCCCGCCATCACACATACACCCACACTTACATGTATATATAGAGCTGTAGACATATGTATATATAAAATATATACACCTGTATATACTTTTTGTTTTTGAAGGTATATAACAAGTGCAATTATCATGCAAAACAAGAACTATTTTATAGTATTATGGGAGATAGTAATATAGTAATAATGTGAAAGCCATTTTTAGGTTGACTCCAGGAATGGTCTGAGGAAACGTTGGAAGCTTTCAAAATAAAAAGTTAAGAGAATTTTAATAATTGAAGATGGTCTCATTATTATTTTTATTTTGTCAGATGTGCCATAATTCAAATAACATAAATAATAACTTCTATTAGTAAACTAAATACGACGGCTCATAAAAATATAGAAATGAAGATTTATGTAGATATCAATAACGTCACAGTGTTAGAGGACGGATTAATTTAGTTTTATACTTACCACGGCGAATGGTTTGTACAAGCAGTTAAATATTTTAATTGGTAGCACTTAATTAGTGTTAGAGAAATATTTTATTATATCTAATGGGTCATTAGTCATGTTAACAATTCAATCTGTTTTATTGGTTATTACTGTGTATTGACTACCTGCATCAGGATCGTACTACTTCTATGAATCTGAATTCATTACAATCATAAGTTGGAATATTTAGGGTGTAAAGTATACAAGCGCAAGTCCCTAACCTTCTCAATTTCGGGAATCGTCATATTATTGGTATTCATTGTAATATAATGCAATATTATCATTATAGGAGAGCTAGTCATGATGTGTTAAATGTAAAAATGGTTATTTTAAAGTCTACGTTATATGTTAAAATAGGTAATTATCATCAGGATCAATTACGAGTTATTTATTGGTAAGGAACAGTACTACAAATTCTAAGGGCCCGAATTCGAATTCGGCTATGGGAAGTAATAATTTATCTGCTACACACTGTAGCCATGAGCCAGCCCTGTGAGTTCAGGGGTCCACCCAGCCTCATAATGTAGGTACCCTTAATTGGATAAAAATGTGGTGGTCAAACACGATTCTGACCAAATCAGCTCCTTGCACAGGCGTTGTTCAAACAACAGTACTTTCTTAAAAAGTACTGCACCCCTGACCCTTCATGGATAGTAGAGGTAAAGATTTTTTTTTTCATTCTTCATTTTTTCATTCTACTGTAGGTAAATCGTCAATGCTCCTTACTTTGTCGCAAATAAAATCATACATAAAGACCTTAATGTTCCCTATGTAACCGATCTAGCCCGAACCAGATATCAATCCTTCCATTATAAACTCTCAAACGACTCAAAACCCCTAGTTTCTAATCTTGCATCCTCTTCCATTCCTAAAAATCCTACGAGGCGCCTGAAAAGAAGATGGCCTCGAGACCTTCTAATTTAAAAATGCTATTAGAGTGCTGCCAATGGGTAGTTGCTCTACACGCCTGTAACACTCCATTTTAACTAAGATCAAATTCACTGAATGTATTATGTAATATACAGTTGTAAATTTCAATAAAGACATTAAATTTTAAAAAAAAAGTATTGTAGGTCAAGCACGAACAAAGCATTCTTCTCTCTGTTAAGAAAACTGGAATCCCGAAAAATTTCTAAATGTGTTCTGATAGGTATCCTAGAAAGCAGGATAGAGATATTTGAACAAGAAGTCCTTCGTACAATCACAGGAGCGATCAGGGATCAGAACCATAACACATGGAGAAGAAGAACTAACAGTGAACTGCTTGCAGAGACTGGTGGGTATTCATGATGTTGTGTTAAATGGAATAACTTATGTTAAATGGAGAAATATTTCCTTCTTTTACCAATTTAAAACGATATGACATGTAACATGGTTGAGAGTCTCTTAGTAGGTCTGTTAAATGGAGAATGACGTCACGCAACAGACAGCTGAGCTAGTCACCGTTTTATTTGTTGTCATGTTAGGTTACTTGCTCGTAGTTTGTGTTTTGTTTTCTTTTGTCTTGTGTTTTGGACTATTTAAAAAATATAATTAGTAGCCAAAATTTACACTTCTACTTTTCACTTATTTTAGGCATGTTATAATAAATTACTGTAATCGAAACTTAGAAGTAAACAATAACATGAAGTTTTGGAAGGAAAGGTTAATAAAAAAGTTGCTCAGAAGATCCGCTATGAGCTCTTATGCATTTATAATTTAACATGACTAAATAGGGCTGCTTACAACATTTGACATGGTAAAACATTTTACATTTAACACAATATCATGAATACCCCTAATATCTGTGTATATATAAATGCCTAATATATAATATTATATGAATAAATAATATATATGAATGTCCCTTACTTTGTCACAAATAAAATTATACATAAAGACCTTAATGTTCCCTATGTAACCGATCTAGCCCGAACCAGATATCACTCCTTCTATTATAAACTCTCTAACCAATCAAACCCCCTAGTTTCTAATCTTGCATCCTCTTCCATTCCTGACAATCCTCCGAGGCGACTGAAAAGAAGATGGTCACGAGACCAGCTAATGTAAAATGTCATTAGAGTACTACCAATGGGTAGTTTCTTTACACTCCTGTAACACTCCAATTTAACTTAGATCAGATTTAATAAATGTATTATAATGGATAGTTGTAAATAGAAATAAATAAATATTAAAAAAAAAAGTTTTGAAACAACCACCATTTTTTATTTTTCTTCACTATACTTGACAAAGTCATCAATTGTGACTATTAACTATACACAGATATAACTTTCGGCCTCTTGTACTGCTGTCCTGACTTTATGGACACTCCAATAGTTTGGCATAGTAGGTATTACAAGTTCAATAAATCTTTTACACAAAACTTTGACAGCATACACTCGAAGCCTATAGCACCGATAGATTAAAGCCAAGAGCCTAGAATGGTGGAGAGGTATCGAAGCAGCGAAGGAGAAAAGAAGCAGAGAAGAAGAGAAGAAGAGCTAAGTGAATTGGAGGAGGGGGGGGCCTAAAGCTAATACTATTAGCGGCGCTCTGGGCTCTATCCCATTATGGTCCAACATGGCTGTCGTCTTCTGCAATCTCGTGGAGTATAAGGCGGTAAACCTCACTCCTTCTCTCTCTCTCTTAATTTTTATATATATATTTTTTGTATGTACATATACATATTCAGTAAGCTGTGCACTTACCCTAAATTATTCTACTTTCCGAACTTAATAGTACGAATTTATATTCGTATGTTCTGTGAGATGGCAACACTGGGTGGACAACACTGAGGAAGGAATAGATGGAGAGAAAGTTACTTTTGTTGTGGATTGACGAGCGGAAATTTTTTACGAGCTTGTGGAAAGTGTTTTTTATTTTTTTTGTGCCTTTTAATGACTGGGGATAAACTTCTAGTTAGTACAGTGTGGTCAGAGACTTTTAATTTAATGTGATAACAGAAAAGCGGCTCAACATTGACGAATTCTCTGGTAGAAGATTGAGATGATTTAAAACATTAATTATCTATTTCGCAATGTTTTATTGAAGTGACCTAATTATTTGCTGTATCATGAATAGATTTGAATTGATTGAATTGAAAATTTAGCGCACTTGCTCAGCCTCCACTGGCTCACTACCAGAGGGATGCGCTGGGATCTTTTGAGCTCTGCTCTACCCCTCACACGTAGGGGATAGATTGGGCTCAGGGATCCTTAAATATTGTATATAAGAGTACAAATGTGACTAGAGATTATATTATCTCATCATTATGTTATTTTATTTATTTATTTTCTTCATACACATAGTTTGATTATGTTCATTTTCTTTATCCTTCCGTTTGTATATATTTTAAGAGATATATTTTTTTCATTTATTTATTTATTTTTAGTCTTATTTTAGTATGAATGTGATCATTCATCACTATTACCCATTGTCCACAACTGTGTGGCAGAGTGTAATATCTATCAATAAATAAAAAGTATCTTGAGTGAATTGAAAAGGTACTGTTTACCTTCCTTTCTATTATTCTGCCATTAAAAACTATTGGCCCCTTTCATTTCCTATAGATCGTACCGCAGACCGAAGTTAATTTGTAACATCTCTGAGTGTATGTTAAGATGTAGTGTTAAATGTAAAAAGTTTTAACATGCTAAATGTTATAGGAATAGGATTGTGAGCAGCCAAATTTAAAGTCCATGTTATGTGTTAAGTGCAGAAGAGCTCCTAGCGGATTTTCTGAGCAACTTGTTTTGTAACCTATTAATCTTGACGAGATGATGAAATTTCTTCATTTGTTCCTTATTTTCCCTCCTAGGTTTCCCCCCCATTACTTTATTATTATCTTTATCCATGACTGAAACAACATAAGCAATCACGAACTACGACATAGCAACTAACCTATTAAAACGATAACAAACCAAATGGTGTGAAGCTCAGCTGGTCAATTGTATGACGTTATTCTCCATTTATCAGACCTACTAACAGACTCAATCACCTTAAATGTAATATCGTTTTAACATGCTAAATTAAGGAAATATTTCTCCATTTAACACAACTTTTTCCTTTGAATACATATTAACATGTTAAACTAAAAATTATTAATAGTTAATGACGTTTATCTTCGTTGGAGAAGTAGTTTCTATAATATTCGTCAACATTGATTCACAAAACATTGTTTTATTTGGAAAAAATGTGCTTTTTGAAACAGTGTTTCTTGAAAATTATTGAACGTAAAGAACTAACTGTATTAGAGCTCATATTTTATAAAATTTAAAAATAGTATAAAAAGTAGATAAAGAGACGGACAGTGACTTTTGTCATATGATCTGAATATAACCCAAATTATAAATATTTATATAGTTTAATTATATTTTAAAATTTATTTATTTATTGATATTTACACAAAGATATATCAAGTTAGTATGATGGTAGATTGCAACGGTATGATACAGACATACAAATAAA
>NW_027108531.1:405051-406447 GCF_000696795.3 Halyomorpha halys
TTTTAAAATTTATTTATTTATTGATATTTACACAAAGATATATCAAGTTAGTATGATGGTAGATTGCAACGGTATGATACAGACATACAAATAAAATACCGATTGGTAGCACTTAAATAACATTTGTAACTTAGAGGGTTTCGGGGCCATCTTCTTTTCAAGCGCCTCGGAAGATTGTCAGGATGGAAAGAGAACTAGAGGTAAAACTAGTGATTTGGTTAGTTAGGGAGATTATAATGGAACTGATATCTGGTTCGGGCTAGATCGGCAATATTTGGAACTCGTAAGGTCTTAATGGATAAATTATGGAGATTTAAAAAAAGATCTTTTAGATTAGTTTTCATTGCTTATTCAGAAAGTTATTCATTTTATCACTAATCTTATTTTTAAAGTGAATAACATACTGGCCTGTATTTCTACCCCAGCCCATTACGGAGGGTCGAATTAAAACCCTTGGAACGGACTGCCCTTCCAGTTAATTGCCCGAGGGAACCGGCCAATGGGGGTCCTCGTTGCTTGGAGCGGGGGAGGGGGTTCATTAGTGAATATAAAATTTAAATGAAGGGCTTGTTGTATTATTTAGTACCTGCCCCAACCACCCTCCTCTACTAGGTTTGTTTGTACAATCACCGAGATAGTATTTAAATAGGGCCTAATCGAATGGTGTAAAATAAATTTCATTAAAACCAGAATATGAAAAATTAATTATGGGATTTAAAAAATTAAAATTATTATCAGACATCAATCCAAAGCTGCAGAAGGTACAAAGTAGTCCTCGAATCGGAGGACACGCTCAACTGGCCCAAGAATACTTACTAGGGGTATTCATGATATTGTGTTAAATGTAAAATGTTCTACCATGTTAAATGTTATTAGTATAGTATAGGATTGTGAGCAGCCCTATTTAAAGTCATGTTAAATGATAAATGCATAAGAGCTCCTAGCGGATTTTCTGAGCAACTTGTTTAGTAACCTTTCCTTCCAAAACTTCATGTTATTGTTTACGTCTAATTTTTGATTACAGTAATGTATTAAAATATACCTAAAGTAAGTGAAAAATAGAAGTGTGAAAGTTTGGCTACTGATTGTCTTTTTTAAAAAGTCCAAAACAAAGACAAAACAACAAAAAAATACGAGTAAGTAACCTTACATGACAACAAATAAAACGGTGACAAGCTCAGCTGGTCTGTTCCATGACGTCATTCTTCATGGAATAGACCTAGTAACAGACTCTCAGCCATGTTATAAGTTATACCCTTTTAACATGGTAAAAGAAGGAAATATTTCTCCATTTATATATGTATATATAGTTGACCGTAAAAATTGATAAATAATAATCAACAATTTTCTTATTTATTCATTAAATTATTTTATTTTATTAATACTATTTTTTTTT
>NW_027108531.1:410565-411004 GCF_000696795.3 Halyomorpha halys
TGATTATACCATGTATGTGTAATGTATATATGTCCGATTACGGATTGATAAATATGCTGTGTGAGATAGCAACTTAATGTATTTAGGAAGCATAGATAAATAAATAAAGTATTTCTCTCTCTCTCCATTTAACATAAGTTTTTCCATTTAACATGTTAAACTGTTAGGAACATCATGTTGAACCAACATGTAGACAGTGTATCGTACAACTGACTGTCAAACACATACTGACGGACAGCAGGAATTTCAAAGACACCGGATTACCATTTTGTTTGGTAACTATTGCCGTGTACGGGGCTCGGGGTTTCTAAGCCCGATTAGGGGTTCCCCGTACAGGTATTATCTTGAAATTTATTCATATATTAATGTATTTATATTATGTATTTGTATTTATATTGTATATTTGTATTATGTATTTATATTATATATTTATATTATG
>NW_027108531.1:411798-412082 GCF_000696795.3 Halyomorpha halys
CTTGCTCATGCACAAGCCCGTAGGAGAGTTATTTGGAATGCTTGGTACAAGTTGGCATACATTTCTGTCCGACCTATTGGGTTTCGGTTTATATTTTTTTTTTTTTAATTATTTATTTAATGTAATTTACAACTGTACAAAATTGGTAAAAATGAGTACAAATTGGTACCCATTGGTGGTACTTCAAACATTAATTTAAATTAGAAGGTCCCGAGATCTTCTCCTTTAGAAATGTTTTTGGAGTTCTATCAATGGGTAGATTCTCCACATGTTTTTATCATGTC
>NW_027108532.1:0-13373 GCF_000696795.3 Halyomorpha halys
TTTTATGTAAATACAGTTGTAAATATCAATCAATAAAAAAAAAAAAAAAAATCACTAAATACTGACCACAAGTTTCAACTAGCGAATTTGTTTGTTGTTAAACAATTATCGTCAATCAGTGTTAAAAAGTGAACACTGACCAACCAAATTTTAATAATGCAAACATCAAAACAATTATTTAAACATTAATAACAATTAATGTTATTAAATACAAAAAAATAGTTACCTTATTATTAAATTTTATAAAAATTTAATTTGATATACGATATAACATCTATTTCCTATATTAGTCGACATTTAAAATAATAATAGTTATTGTTGAAAACCTTATTAAAATATATAATTAAGCCTTACATGGTTGATATAATATTGATATGATTGTTTTTTAACAATTGATTTAGGGAGGGGAGTATAGACTCATAAAAAAGATAACCCTAACTATATACAGCGTTATAATTTTTAAAAAATTAAGATAAAAATAATAAAAAAGAAAGGTAAAATCAATAACAAAAATAATGACATTCATAGACCTAACAAAACAAAGAATTGTCCTATAATGAGCAAAAAAAACAAGTTAATTTGAAAAAAAAAGACGAAGAAAGAAATAATAATAAATAAAATAGAAGTAATGCGAATAATAGAATTAATAAATATAGAATTTATAACAAAATGTCTTGCAGCATCCTGGGCTTCAGTCTTCGGGTTGTGGTTGGGCTTCCCAAGTTGTAGGTCACTGCTCCTTTAATTGTCGGCGACTGGGAGTGGAACTTCATGAACCGTTTCTTAATGTAATCCTCTATCGACTCCATTGGTAATTCCTGATGCAATTGGCTAACTACAATAGATATTATTATATTTTAAATATGGACTAATATAATAATTATTATATCACAAATAAAATTGTGTTTGAAAACAAGTTTTTAATTACACTACTCATAAGTAATTTATTTTTTAATTATTGTTTTAGTATTTGTATTATTGAAATTTGGTTGCTGTGAATTGTAGATGGCCGAAACGTTGTATACAGATAATGTAATTTTTTTATAAATAATAAAAAAATTTCAATGGAAGATTTTTTCAGTTCAACTCAGCAAAATAATTTTTTTTATAAAATATTACAATAAAAAAAAAGTTCAGAACCGCACAAAACAAAATTATCCTTAATCGAAGAAGTTAAAATTAACAGAAGGTTATGAATGAACTAATCGAATTATACATTCCAGGATGAGCTGATGGCAGTTCGATTGTTGGCTAGAATCGAGTTATCGAGAGTGAGTCATTGATGAAGCTGAGTGCTGATTGGATGCCTTTAGCGGTGAGCGATGAGCCATTCAAACGAGTCATTCGGTTAATCGTTAAAGTCTTTTCAAAGCCACACCTCGTAATTATCTCAGACTCTTATCTTGAATCAATTGATACAATTATTAAAAAATAAAAGAAGGATATCTATAAGTGATTTCTCTTTTTAAAATATCTAATGTTTATCCTTTATTTCATATTTAATAAAATAAAAAAAAAATATTAAACTACTTCAGTTGTTATTGGGGTTAATCTGCATTACGCATTCATCATAATTGTTTGCATTGCGTGACTGTGCATCCACACGTCATGTTTCATAATTGCTTGTTTACGCAAACACGTATGACTATCGTAATTGAATTTTAAGTCCTGATAATGAAAAAAATCAACAGAGAATATTACAACCATTGTGGTATTTCCTTAATTTGTAATACATTGGTAACAAATCACCAATTGGTTGTTAAAAGGTATTTATTGATAAAATTATCTTGTGAAAAATATTGAGAAATTAAAAACTGGGATAGTACTATTCAACTTTTTTAACACATCCATATCATTTTATTAAGGTCCTGGCGCAAGGGAATATTTTAATCGAATGAGATTTTCGATGTTCAATTTTCAAGCGAATATCAAGTGGGTTTCAGAATTTCCTGAGCAAAAGAAAAAAAAAATCGGCCATTTGTCCGTGTACACCACTATAATCTTTGGAACAGTTTGACACATGAACAGTCATGCTGTGCTATTTCGTTTTGTATGGTTTACTTCTCGATGTCTATGTTACACTGTGCAAAATACCCCAAAAAAGTACAATAGCCCAAGAGTAGAAAAATGGCAGTTATTTCATCCCAATTGTTGATTACTTCAATAAAAACTATGTATCATTACAAGCCGAAATTGATAAATCTGCCAAGTATAGGTAGAGGGAATAAAAATGGTGACTGTTTCAAAACGTTTAAAAATTTTTTTTCAATCGAAGCTCCATATCTAAGAAACTAACGCCCATAGCTCAGTGGTTAAGACACATTCTTACCAATTGATGTTTATTGGCGGTATAGGACTCCAATGGGAGTCTTGGCCGAAAAAAAAAATGTAATATGTTTTAAATAAATATTGTTTAATAGATTTGTCATATTTTAGTGTCCAGTGCTGTAGTGTTAATGTTGCTCAACTCTAATTTTCAATTTATTAGAATATCCCCAATATAATTTTAGAAATTTCTTTTTGATTCCCATTCTTTTTTTTTTCAAATATTTTAATTAATATAAGATTAAGCTCGTACTCTTAATTACTAAGATTTTTTCGAACAAAAAATGGTGATTTTTAAATATCCTACCTTCAGTTCAAACACAAGCCTACTGTTAAATTGAATCAAGGCTTTGTATTACTGGCTGGAATGATAATGTTGAAATGGAATTCCAAAAGGCTAATTATGCGTTGAGTGGAAAATGGGCGATGCAGGTATATCGGGGAAGGGGGGTGCAGCTATATCGCATTTTTCGCTCCGCCAGTTGCCCGGTTCATGTCAAGCACTCAATTTGCCAAATCCGATTTGCCCGAGATAAAAAGTCGATTTCAGCTTTCTGTGACGTCCTCATTAGAGCCATCCGGTGTCATCATAATTCGCTGCGGTGGGAGGGGGGGGGAAAGGCGGAACAAAAGGGAATAATGCGATGGAAAATATCAATTTAGCGGACCTTTTAAACACGGCCGTTTCGAGGGTCAACGCTTTCAACGCGACTCGAAAACTTTTTCGGCTCCTAACGAGACAGGCGATACGTGAAGTTGTTGCGGTAACTGACGAGAGCTCGTTCTCGTATATGAATAATTTAATCCGTACTCTATTATACGCCTCTCTCGCGGTTATGGTGTTTTTTGCTTCTTCAGGCAGGCAACATTCACATATGAATTTATGGAATCAAATTTATAAAAAAGGAAGTTTTAATTAACGAAAGAAGAACTACCAGTTTCTATAAGAACTACCTACACCTCGTTATTACTCTTCTCTTACGACATAAACATTTTTCCTACTAGAATTAACAAGTGTTATCCTCGCTCCACCGTTTCATCTCACGTCAGGAAAATAATTTCTAAAGTACGATTTATTATTGGGATTAGCAGAGATATGCACATAACCCACATTTGATAAATCATTTTTTACCCAAGCAGAATATCACTGGAACTCCATTCCCTCTAACATACGTTATGTACTAACCCTTTCCTCGCTTATAACCCTTCTTAACTACCCTCCACTTCACCAATCGAATCTAATATTATAATAGTACAGATATTTTGTAACTACCTTTTTGTTTTATTTTTTATGTATTTGGTCAGTTAGTTTTTAATTTATTTATTTTTTTCTTCTCTTTATATAAGTTTCAGTTATATAAGTTCACACTGTTTTTTGGCCAATATATCGCACTAGTATTTCTAAAGTGACACAACTCAAAAATCGGTGTTTTTGAGTTATGACCATGAAAGAAATTGGTAAATATATCTTTATGAATAATCAAAACTGTATCAACCGAACTTCAGAGCTTGTCCGCCAGAGGGCACTTGTGTCACTGTTGCTGCCTTAATGCTATTTCCCCTCCATAGGCAAGAGTGTCACATTGTCAGTTGTCTTGAATTTTGAGTTGTGTCACTTTAGAAATACTAGTGCGATATGTTATCATAAAATTAAAATTACCTTTATAATTGTTCTAAAGAAACCTAGTCCCAGAATAATAAAATATTTTTCATTTCATTTCACATATTTTTTTCTTGAGTTGTAAAACGTCGGTAAAGAAGTTTTACTAAATAAAACTAAATGTAATAAAATGAAACATTCTCACTCTTAATAATCAATAAAATTCTATAATAAAAAGCTATCAAGTATGTATGATATTAAAAATCAATCCTATACAATTAACGGCCTTGAAGACCATTGTGAAATTGATAGAGACAAACATTGATTAATGGGAAGATATCAATTACAATAATTACTGACCCTAAGACACACGACTTGGACTTTGACCATAACTAACCCTAGGCCACAACTCCATAACTAACTTGGATCGCAGCTGCACATAACTTACTATACCACTATCACACGAACTGTCAACTTGTCAAACTATCAACGCTTACCATATGAATATATTGTTAGCATATTATCAGTTAAAACTAATACAAAATATCGTCAACTATCAATATATATAAAAGGGAATGTACGAATTTTTGTCCACAATAAACTTTTGAATTACTGGACCGATTCGCGTGCAGTTTATTTCGAAATGTTCCCTTTCACCATGGGAAGATTTAAAGATAATGAAATCCTGGAATTCTCGAGTAGAAAAAATGTTATGAACAAAATTGAGCGTTTTTGGTTTGTTTTCTTTCCGAAGAATAAGAAAAAAGCATTACTGATTCTATTAAGCAATATTATATTTACGACCAATTATAAAACAATGTGGTTCGGGAAAAAGTAGGTTAGAAATTTTTTTTTTATTAAAGAGAATTTTATATTAGTTTTTAGTGTCGTCTCAAACTCCAAGTACCATTTTTCAAAGAAATTAAAAATTATAAATTTTTCACCTGGATTTATTATGAGGAATTTTTTTTTCTACCGGTGATTATTGTTCATAATTCCTACCTTAATAGAACCGTTGGATAGCTGAATGTCTGTTCTTTCAGTCTACATCGGCTAAATCGTAGATAGACAACTTTGTAATCATGAGAGATAGTTGACCGTAGATGACTTATACGAGGAGAAGATGGTTGGGGGGGGGGAGGGTGCGGTCAAATTAAAATACAAATAAGTTTAAGTAACTTATTTAATCGTGCCAACATTTCGGCTAGAATTTCTAGCCTTCATCAGGGCTAAGAACAGAACAAGATAACAACCAATGAATACCGAAAATAAAATATAAACAGAATGACATAAAGTAAATAATTTTACAGAATGGAATTAATAAAATAAATTGATGAGACAAGTGGAAAATAAAATGTATAACTTTTTATAAAGTTTATTATTTATATTATATTTACAAGTAAAATTATTTACTTTATGTTATTATGTTTATATTTTTTGTATTCATTGGTTCTTATCTTGTTCTTTTCTGAGCCCTGATGAAGGCTAGAAATTCTAGCCGAAACGTTAGCACGGTTAAATAAGTTACTTCAACTTATTTGTATTTTAATTTAACCGCACCCCCAACCATCTTTTTCTCGTATAAGACAACCTTATAGGGGTAAAATATGGGTTTCAAATAGGGAAAAAAATTCACACGTTTCGTTTCACATCTCTGGTTCTAATTTGTTTAATTATACTAGGTTTGTGCTCTTTGGTGCAGTTTAAATAGCGCGCTAAACCACTGCGATGTTTGGTGTAGATTGGTCGAGTAGTATTATTCCTACTTTTTTTATTTTTAAAAAGGAATCACTAAACCATCAAATTCCTCCCGAATCCAATCCTTACAGTCCAAAATCCTTCGTAAACTCCTTAATGCTCCTTACTTTGTCACAAATCAAGTCATCCATCAGGACCTCAATGTTCCATATGTTGCCGATTTGGCCAGAACCAGATAACATTCCTTCCATGTTAAACTTCTCAACCACCCAAATCCACTTGTTTCTAACCTGGCTTCTCCTTCATTACCTAATAATCCTCCTAGGTGTCTGAAAAGAAGATGTCCTCGAGATCTCTTCTAGAAATGTTATTGGAGTTCTATCAGTGGGTAGATTCTCCACATGTTTGTATCATGTCACTATGTCACCTACAGCAAATTTACTTATTGTATATATGTGTATACAGTTGTAAATTACAATAAATAAATTATTAAAAAAAAAAAAAAAAAAAGAAAAGGAATCAAAGACCGATTATAGGGCAAAAATTTTGTTTTCCGATTTTTTCGAAAGTTCGTATTTAAATGTTTAGTGAGGTGCTATAAAGGAATATCAACTTTATTTCACTCCTAAAAAATCTTTTACCACACTTTTTAGGTAAGTCGTTCAAATTTTTTTCAATATAGTACTAATATTAAAGACCAGTGAGCATATATGTGACAATGTCATAGGTAATCAAATTGTCTGAATGAAATATTTCCTAAATTGGAACGTTTAAAGTTAATTAAAATCCCAAATTCTCAAGTAGAAAAAAAGTATATTTTTTAAATAAAAATTTCTGTTTCACTCCTTATAGCATTTATTATCTCAATTTTTGTTACCAAACCATATAACAAAGTATTTTTAAATGTTTAATTTGAACTAATCACAATAATTTATATCAAACTATTAATGGTGTTTATTAAATCGATATACATCTACAAATAAAGCAATAGCGAAGCGTTGCCGGGTCATCTCGTCTTTAATAAAATCATCCGTTTTAATTAAAACCTGTTTTTTAATATATTTTATTGTTGAGCCAACTGCGTCCCACGTTAACTAAAGTCAAATAGACCTAAATTATTAAGATATTTTATTATTTTAGATATAATTTAATTTTTATTTATTTATTTATCTTTTCAATTTGGAAATGAAGGTGCTAATTTATCACTTTCATGTTTTGCTTGAGGTTTTGTCAGATTCTAATGGCAATTATTAAAGAAAATTTGATTTTAATTATTTTCTGTATCATTGTACCACCCGTGAGTCAGCCCTGTGGGTTCAGAAACCCTCCTGGTTTCACCCAGTCTCATAAAGTGTAAAATAAAGGTGCTCTTAATTGAGTAAAAAGCTGGCAGTCAAGCGTGATTCTGACCAATCACCTACTTGCACAACCGTTGATCTTGTAACAGTACTCCCATACTTATATCCATGTTATTAACATATAAAATTGAATGAATAAATAAAATGATTAAATGAATGTATAAAAATATAATAAGAAAATAATTAATTCAAGCATCTTATTAAATATTTATGGTATCTTAATAATATTTAAAATATTCTATCATTATTTATGTTTGTTAATATTTATGCTATCTTAATAATATTTAGAATATTATTAACACTCCCTTACAATGTAATGGTAAGCACCATTGATCCTTTCTAGGTTGTCGTGGTATGGTTTTTTAATATTTTTTTAATTACTTCAAATTATAATGTTTAATTTTACTGTCAAATTTCAATACATGAAAGTTTATATCATGTACTTAAACTATTACGATGCGGATCATCCGTATTACAATTGTAATATTGTGTATGACACATAATATATTGTGAAGTGGATTCTCCATATTACGATTGTAATACCGTGTATGGCACGTAATATATTTTTTGTATATTACAAAAACATTTTTTTTTTCGTGTTGATAAACTGCCAGAAGAAATAAATGTACAACCCATCTCTATCTGGACTGCTCTTAATCAATTTTACTGTCGGTGTTTACACTAATAGGAGGCTCTTTTTCAGAGTGACAGTGGAGATGGCAACTGTTCCTGGACAACTATTAGTCGCTACCGGTGCGCCCTCTTTTGGTAATTAATCATTATCGGGGATAAGCCCCCCCCCGAACCTTCCTCCTCCCCTCCCCCTCGGGATTAGAGGAAGGAAACACAGTTTGTCGGGAGTATCATTTGTATGGAATGGAGATTGCTAATGACCTATAATCAGTCTGACAATTGTAAAAATCTTTTCCAGAAGATTTTTCAAACCTTCATTTAAGAGAGAATAAATAACGATAGTAAGTAGGTGTTATTTAACACGGATTTTATTATAGACAGACACACAGTTAGTTCTATATTATTTGTATTTTTTCTTATCTTTTGTATGCCAAGATTTTATTGGTTTTTGATTATTTTTTCTTATTTAATTTCTTTTTTATTACTATTTTAATATATATTTTAATCAATTGTTTAGGAGTGGTTTATGTTAACTACAATGATTCAATTTACTCTCAATAGTTAATTAAAATACACCAACGTTTCGGCCCTTAGGCCATTTTTAGGGAGACAAAAAAATTGTTCTCACATTATTACCATATTACTTCCTCATACAATACCAATAATTTTGAAGATACCTTAATTATTGACCATTTAATTTAATTTGCAGACTAATTGCCCATGTCATATAATTTTCAAAAACAAAAAAAATATCAAATTAATATCATAATGGTTTAATTTAAATATTACAGAACAAAAACTATTTTTAAAACCTTTTTAATTCTTAATTTACTATTAAGAATTAATATTTATAATTTATTTCTTTTACAATTATTGTATTATACTGCATGCTTTTTACTTTGACGAGCTACTTTTATAAAAAGCAACATTTAATAAAAAATGTACTGTAAAATTAGTAGCTAGTAAATTTATTTTGAAATATCTATATCTCAAAAAAAATTCGATATATTTATGTCAATTACCACTTAAATTAAAACTAGTTTAATTTATTATAAAGCGGTTCATGACGTTTATCTTTTAAAGATCAATAGTTTTCATTATATTTGCTAAAATGAATTGATTTATATATAGGGAAATGGTCAGGGTTGCGGTCAATAGTGAAACAAAAATAGCTGTTCAACTTATTTATTTGGACAGCCCTGCAAAGTGGAGCGAAACGTTGGAAAATAAATAGTTGTAAACTATTTTTGTTTCACTATTGACCGCAACCCTGACCATCTCCCTATATATCAATTTTTACGGTCAACTATACATACATATATACGAATTGATTTATAGTTGTTCGGACAAAATTTCATGTGTAAAGTTTATATTCATATGTGAATATGATAAAAACTACTCCTACGAAGATGAGCGTTATAAACTAATTTATACTACATGTAAATAACTTTAATTTAAGTTCTGTACGCCGCTTTTTTTTAGATATGCAGTTCTCAAAATAAATTTACTTACTGCTGATCTTTCAATACATTTTTTATGAAATATTGCTTTTTAAAAAGTTATACCTGGATAAGTACTGAACGAAAATAGCTCTAGAAGGGCATATATTTCAGCAAATTTACTCTACTTTAAATAATGTCCTTTTCTGATTTTTAGTGTTGTTAGTAGTTTTAAAGATATAGTGCTCCGAATGAAAAATTGATTTTTTTTAATGCTTTGGAACAACCACCATTTTTATTCACGTTATCCGAAATTGGGATGAAATAATTTATTGATTTCCTTGGGGCCCTTGGATTATGGAGAGCTTGGAGGTTTTAACATTCGCATTAACACCAAGAACTAGAAAACGTCTTTTGCAATCAACACTCATATCTCTCAACTAAAGACTTGATATGATTTTCATTTCCCTGCTTGAGCTAAAATGGAAGAAATAATAAGAATGCAACTGATTATAAACAGAAAGGAGATGGTACTATAAGATCGCGGGAGGCAGCCCGAGGCGGTTTTCCTTTGTGCTTCCAGTTCTCCAGTTCTCCCTCCAGTGGCTGTTAAGTCGCCTAATTATCCACTCTTCATGCGCTCCCTTTTTACTTCAGCTTCTTCTCTCTCCTTATATTTGTTTCATCTCTATCTTTTTTCTTCTCTTTTTTTTTTTTTTATACAAAAACTGTCTTTAACAGTCACTAAGCCATGCTGGATGATGTTTTATAATTGGTACGGCATTAAAAGAAAAAGATAGAGCGAAATATACCAGAAATATTTTTCGTCTTTTAGTTGTTTAGTTTTTACTCTCGAAAACACACTTTAATATTATGTTATTAATTAATTAAACATAATAAAGCTTGTGATATATATCGAGGTATTAACAATTATTAATATTATAAAAGTATTTGCAATATGCCTTGTCATACCTGTACCGGGTGTGGAAAGGACCTTACTGTGCAATTCTATTAAAAACAGGTACACCTGTATAAAAAACTTGAAGCTCTTGTAACGTAATCATCTTGGGCGTGGCTAATAATAGCCAATGAGGAAATAAGATTTCCAAAAGGCGACGCCCATTTTTGGAACAAGTGGGGCCAGAACTAAAGAGAACACGGAACACAGAGGACAGAAGACAGAAGTAGGAGGACCAACCGAGGGGAGCTAGAGGGCTCTTCAGACATGGAACGCCATTCCTTGTACAACACCCACACTTAAGACCAACATGAATCATCCAAATCAGCAGATATATGTATATATTATGTAATAAGTTATAAGGTAATATAATATATTATGGAAAGCCATTTATCTGGATCATTTTAATCATATCATAGCAATAATTTTATAAGTCATTTATTTAAAAACAATATTTGATCCTTTTTCTCAACTTTATTCTTTTTAAAAACCTTCCAACGTTTCGATCACTTAGGTCAATGATAGAAAGAAAAGTGGTTAGTACAAGTTTTAAATTTAGGAAAGAATTATATAGAAGAAATTATATGGGACAAAGGCAATTAGCCGGCATTTTTAAGATTTTTAAAAGAGAAAATGACAACAAAGTAAAGGTATCCTTGAAAATGACTTAAGTGGTCGAAACGTTGGAAGGTTTTTAAAAAAAATAAAGTTGAGAAAAAGGATCAAATATTGTTTTTAAATAAACTAAACTATAAATAAAAATTAATCTAATTTATAAGTCATGTTAATAAATACAATTGTTCCTTAATATAGTTTATATACTATTATATTACCCAATACCCACCCCTTATTATATCATATAATTAATGGTAACAATATTTTATAAATATAAAGGTATTCAATGGGTAACTGGTAAATACACAAAAGGCCTTTGAAAAAGAATCCAATTATAATAATAGTTTTGTAGGACTCAATATAAATTAATTAATTCACTTATTTTTGGATAATTGCCTTTGGCGATTATCCTGGCATCCCAACGGCAGATACATAGCACTAGTATGTTTGTAGTCAGCAATCCAAACTATACGAAACTTCGGGAAGTAAGTAGGTTAGTATGAGAAATGAATAAAGGTTGTAAAAGCCTTTTTATAGTCCGTGGTGCTAAATGGGTGAATGCTTTACAACTTTCAAGCTCACCATAGTCTACGAGCTCAGGAAAAAAAAGTTACTTCACCTCAATTCTGGATAACTTTACTGAATACTATTAGTACAAGAGCCAAAGAGGAGAAAAAAGGCAGTTATTTCACCCCAATTTTTGATTTCTTAATAGAAAACTAGGTATAATTACTAGTTAAATTTGATGAGTCTGCCAAGTAGGGGGAATAAAAATTGGTGGCTATTTCAAAAATAATTAATTTTTTATTCGGAGCTTTATATCTTTAGAACTACCAACAACATAGAAAATCTAAGAGAGCATAATTGAAAATAGAGTAAATTTGCTAAAATGTAAGCCCTAATAGAGCTATTTACGTTCAATAGTTCTCGAGTAATAGCTTTTTAAAAAGAAACATTTCATACAAATATTTATATGGAACGTACTGAAATATCAGTAGTTAGTGAATTTAATTTGAGATACCTATATCTATATAGTATTTCAGGAACTATTTGACGTACATATGTCTAGTGTAATTAAAGCTATTTTAATGAGCTATAAAGTAGTTTATGACCTTTATCTTCTTAGAAATAGTAGTTTTCATAAAATATGCTAGAATAAACAAATTGCTGTTCCGACAAATTTTCATTTGCTAAATTTATATTCAAATGTGAATATCATAAAAACTACTACCCCTCCGATGATAAGTTTCATAAACTACTTTATAGTAAGTTACATTTACTTTATTTTGAGTGTTAGCAGAAAAATGTGCGTCTTATGGGTCTAGAGATATATTTTTTTAAAAATCAAACATTTTATATGAAAAACTAGAAATTAACAGTTTGTTATGAGTTTATTATGTCAAATATCATAAAAACTACTACTCTTGCAAAGATAAACGTTAGAAACTACTTTATAAAAGTAAATTTAACTAGTTTTAATTTGAGTGCTCACAGACATGTGTTCATGGTTTCTGAAATAAAGTTTTTCATAAATCAAACTTATTGTCCGAACAACTATAAATCAATTTATTTCGGAAATATCACGAAATCATAAACTACTTTATTGCGTTAAACTAGCTTTAATTTGAGTGCTACTAGACTACTCTATACGTCACATAATTCCTGAGATATAGATTTCCCAAAATAAATTAAGTAGCTACTGATATTTCAGTACATTTTTATGAAATGTTACTTTTTAAAAAGCTATATCTCGAAAACTATTGGACGTAAATAGCTTCATTAGGGCTAATATTTCAGCAAATTTACTCTCCTTTAAATTCTTTTAGGTTTTCTAGTATTGTTGGTAGTTTTTAAGATATAGAACTTCGAATGAAAAATTAATTTTTTTGCCAAGGTTTTGAAAATGAAGTTTTTTAAACTAGTAATTATACATAGTTTTCATTAAAGTAATCGAAAATTGGGGTGAGATAACAGCCTTTTTTTCTCCCCGGCTCTTGTACAAACTATGTATAAGGTGTCTTAAAGCGAAAACTGACTACATTAATATGACACTTGTACTGCCAACAGTGAAAGAATGATGACGAGTCAGTCTTAATGCTCAAGTTATTCACATTGAATATTTAATGTTAATGATAATGTTTCATTCATTAATAATGTTAATGTTTTATTCAAACATTTCAATTATGATGTGAACCATTATGTGTTACATTATATATGTGAAACATTTGAACAATGATGTGCACGTATTACTTTAGTTATTATAACCTTTATAATTTATAACAATAAGAATGTTAAGATGTAAATTTCAAACAAACCGTTGACGGAAATACCGTCGTAGGTTTTTTTTTTTTTTTTTTTTGAGAGCCCTCATTCATACTTTGAGTTAGAAAACTTAATCCTGAAACACCGTGTGTGCATCTGTATGTATGTATGCATATTTAAAGAACTTTATTTTTCACTCTCCTGAAGAAATTTTTTGGATCATTCATTTTTATCAAAAAAATTGTCTATTAATCATCGAGAACCCAAATATGTAAGTCTATTATATCTTTTATATTTTAGTAATGCATGTTATTTATCTTTATTAATCCTATCAGTTATAAGTTTCGGTTAACAGAGATTTCTGCTTAATAATAAGAGCCCCTAGGAAAACTTGTAAGATATTGGAAACGGTAGAGTGCGGGGCAATTCACAACTCCAAGCAGATGACGTTTCTTCAATATGTGTCAATCTAAATCTATCCAGCG
>NW_027108532.1:14204-21696 GCF_000696795.3 Halyomorpha halys
GAAAAAGCTACTTATTACTGATTATTACTACTAATTATACTGTTTTATTTTTTTATATATTGTAATAATTTTAGTTTACTTATTCTTTTCAGTTAAATCAATATTTAGAACTATTATTGATAATAAAAAAAAAAAATCCAACAGTTACAATAAGTTAATGATAGTAAAATATAAAAATTGTGAAGGATATAATTTATTATTAAATGTTATAGTGACAAATACAGGTTTAGTTCAACTAAGTTAAATTTACCTGGGCATAATAATCTGCAAAGTTTTATAAATCAATTTGAGGCTGTGATACTAAAATTAAGATAGTCCTTGATGATGATCGGCCGAAACATTGGACATGTGAAATGTTTTAATAAAGAAGTGTTGAGACTATTTGGAAATGTTATTATCAATAAAACTACCAGTCTCAAATAAGATAATGAAAAAAATATATAAAATATAACTATTATATTTGTTGCCCTTTATTGCGGCAACTTATATTACTATTAATAAATAAAACTATTAAACAAAAAAATAAAATCTTAATTATCCACAATTGGAGAGTTACGTTATTAAATTATATCCACATACTTAATGCAATGATTTTATTTATTCCTTTAAAGAAGACTATAAAATTCAATTTAAAATCTATTACAACTACAATTTTAAAATTTAGAAAACTAACCAAGGCTCTATGGAATTCTACAATATTGGAATCTTGTATTATACTTCATACTTCTTATTATCATGACTCTACACTGCCTACAAGAACCCGCTTCCTTCACCACACTCAACCAACCTCCATGATGTCTTGCTCTCTCTTGATCATTCAACCTCCTAAGATCCTCCTCCAAATCGTCAAGCGATGTGATACATGGACGTTCTCTTTTTTGTTTTCCATCCGTTGTTCCTTGTAGGTATCCTCTCTACGTATCCTACCCATCTTTTTCGAGCTCTTTACATTAATGCCACGATGTTGGGTTCCCCAAACGGTTCCATCAGCTTCTCCTTTTCATTCCATTCTCCGAGACTCCTCCCCATATCCTCAATACCTTTCTCTTCCAGGATTTGAGCATCTGTTCTGCTTTTCCTCTATAGGGTCGTGTTTCTCCTAGAGATCACTACTGACCTTACGATGGTTTTGTAGATGACCACTTTCACTTTTGTAGAGAGAGCTCTAAACTTCAGTATTGTTTGTAGTGAGAAATAAAGCCTATTTCCTGCTGCTATTCTGACCACTATTTCGCTCTCTACTTTGTAACCAGGCTTCCCTGGTACTTAAACTGGTTTACAGAACTGAAACTGTGTCTACGAAAGTCACTTTGCTATTCACTTTCTTACGCGTTTGTACACAGTCTTATCTTAGGTAGCCTTGAGGCCTAATTTTAATACTGTTTCTTCTGGAACGTTCTGAATTCCTGTAATGTCACATGCAATTATAATATAAGTTGTAATTAAGTGCGGCCATACTGTTTTTGAACAATATATTGTACAACCTGATGTCCTAAAGGGATCTAGCTCAGAATAATAAACTATTTTTCATTTCAATACTTTCACAAATCTTCTAAACCTTCCTTTTTTTGCTTCCTATCCGAATATACAATAACATCATGAACAAAATAATAAAAAGAAATAATGTTTACTAATTAAGTGAATTAATGAATGAAACAGACCGTTAAACAATGCAACTTCCGTGGTCTGTCCTTACTTCAAGAAACAAAGTTTCTTTTTGTTCTTATAGGAAGAGAACAAAAGAAGAAAACTTTAAAAAAAGTAGGGTCTGTCACCCCCGAAACAAAGCAGACCGGCATCAGATGGCGAGGGGCCGTCGGGTCATGGGTGCTATTTGGCACCAGCAGGCACAAATCACCCTCTTTATTAATACTATCGCTACTGCGCTCAGACCAAAAATTCGGAAGGGGGGCGTAGTAATAAACACTCTAACGATTGGAAGAAGGAAGGGAGAGGTGTTAGTATAAAAGTTGTAACGAAAGCTGACAGCTGTTGGAGAATTAAGTGTAGGTTGGCAGGCTATTAGGGAGGACAGTCCCTCTCTCCTGTCAACTGGTCCTTTCTATTAATAAATAACAAAAACAAATATCTATAAATATATTTTAAATATACTCAGGTAATAAGATCCTTATAACCGGGAGTCCTTTATTGTATATTCATAGTTCTATAAAGCAAATTGTAAGACATTTTGGAGATATGTGATGTAATTATATAATTTATAACTGTACAAAATCTCACCCCTGAAGGAGCAAGTTAAGGAGAGAGGATCGTTGTTTCGCATGATCCTGTGGTGATGGCGAACGATCGCTATCTCACGCGCCGCTGATGTACCCGGTCCGAGGGTACCGCCGTCTTTTTCTCGCGTTTGATCTTGATTTCAATGAGGTTGTGGTGGTGTCACTTAAGCCGTTCGAGTGGTTCTCCCGACGAACGCTGGCCAGCATAAAAGTGTGTTGGAACAAGTAATTTGATTTCACAATAAGGGGGACACCAAAATGTGATTGAATAAATTTTCAAAATCCAACATCAAAATGTCTAAATCCAACAACCCATACACCTCTAAATATATTCTACCAACATGGGCTCTATGAATGACAAATCGTTTCTGAAAATTAAAACACCTTACTTCCACAGTAACCTCAAACAAGTAAACAACGGGCTGATATAGACCTGTGTATAACAAAGCCCTCTTCCCTGTCAATAATTGTTTATATCTATTCACTACTTTTTATATATATTTATTACTGTTTTGTTTTTCAACTATGTTTATCTATTATATTTTACTGATTGGCAGGCGAAAGGTAAGCAAAAAGACGCAACTACGCTTGTTCAAATGTGTATTCTTGACTGTTCTTCGCTATGGGTCAAAAAGTTCTGAAGAAACATACGAGCCAAATCACCGCTACTGTATAAAAAATAACAGCATACGTGTCACATAGGTTCAGCCATCTCTGTAGGATGGAAGATAACCGAAATGCCCGCTCGCTGATGTAGGCCTATAGAAAGTACCAGCCGGTAGACCAAGAGCTTCTTAAAATGAGTACATAGACAGGCTCAGAAGAGAACGTGGCAGCTCGATGGATCACATCCGAAGAATGACTGAGGATAGAGATGTATACAAGTAATGGACTGAGGATACTCCACGTCTAACAGCACTAAAAAGATAGAGAAAGAAAAAAAAAAAAAAGAAAAATTTTATTATCTGTATTTAAATGTATACATATACTTATATCCTCAGATATAAAAAGTAGATAATTTTTTTAAAAATATTAATTGAACAGTATGTGTGTGCGAAAATACGACAGATTTTTATGAGCATGTGTTCTGTTATTTCATTTAATAAATTTTTTATTTTATTCTATGTTCGTTAAAAAGAGGAAAAACATATCAGGTTAAGGAAGGAAATATAATTAGATATGTTCAGTAGTCAATAACTTCCATTCAATTTTCCAGCGCCGAGTGCACTTTTCCTAGAGTTTTGAATCGCATTGTGGACGCATCGCTGCTGTATTTGAAGCCCACCAGACAAACTGGAGGTTCCAACTGCTCAGTCTGTCACTGGAAATCGCCTTGACCTTCCCTTCACAATAGATGCTGGTGTACGCCCAGCAGATAAAGGTCTAGAAGCTCCTACACTACTACGCCGCTTCAATCAAGTCCCCTCATTTAATACCATAGATCGTCTTATAACATTTGGACTGAAGTATAGCTCGCCGCCGACACCAAGGACATTAAAGAGAATTTCAGTCGTACTCGACATTAAATTTAACTATAGACTATTATTCATTGTAAAACCAGGAATGATTTTTTGTTTTGATTTTCAATAACTTTCATTCATGTCTATAATTTTTCTTAACATACATTTTTCACTTTTCTCTCTCTTCTTTTTCTTTTTTTTACCTCACCTCCACCGTAAAAGATATGTGGAAAACTAAATAAATGCGCTCCTAGGAAGTAACCAAGTAGACATAGAAAAATTAGCAAAAACTCTATTAAGACAAGCAGAGGAAATCGGCTTGGAAGTAAATAAAGATAAAAAAAAAAAATATAATTGTAAGCCGAAAAATCCACCCTAACGACTTGGTTTGCATGGACGGAAAATATTTTCCGAAAAAGATAGGCAGTTCCAAATAACATCAATAAATGATGAACGGACTGAGAAGGACCAGAGTATAAGTGCGATCAGAGCGTTCTTCTCTCTGTCAAAAATACTGAAATCCCGAAAAATTCGAGAAAAAAAAATAGCTCAACTATTCACCTTTTAGTAATTTGTAAAAACAATGACAACTGAGCGTATGGATCCTGCACAAGTGCCTTTTGATTTGTGTCAAAAATTCGAAACCCGTCGGGTCGGTTGAATATTCAGGCCAACTTGTACTAATAAAAATAAGTGCTTGGGCATACACGAATTTGCATTGATTGGCAAACGTGTAGAGGCGCCTCTTCAATGTTCTATGTATCGATTATAGCCTTGTGACAAATTTTATATAATAATTGATAAATAACATCTATAAAAAAAAAATTCTCCGTTTTCAAAATTAAAAATCTCTGTCTTTTACATTTTATTTAATTATTTATATTTATAATATCTGTATAATGTGCATTTTAATCATCAATGTCAGTCTTAAAATTAATTGCATTATTAATGTTTTTCACTGAATTAAGGAAACTGCACTCGGTAAATATAATTCAGATTAAAGCATTGCGGCTTATAAGGTTGTCGGGCTTAGTAACGAGCTGATCCCTATAATGTTAATAAACACTGAACCGTCGAGTAAACGTTTGAGGGGTAAACCAAAACGTAGATGGGAGGATAGTGTTAAAACTGATTTGGTAGAATTGGGTTTTGATGTGCGTTATTGGAGGGATGTATGTGGAGTACGATTGGTGGTATCGAAATGAAATCTATTTATTTATCAATGTTTTTAATTATGTGTATTACTTGAATAATTTTTCTATTTTTTGTATGATTGACTATATTAAAAATTTCAGGGTTATTAAAATCAAAATTATGTTTAAGTTTCACACTATATTGGGCCAATGCTGTAGTGTAATGTTTTTACAATTATCCTTATAGGCTCTATTCTAGTTTTTAGTGTTTTGTAAATTTTACCAATATATACCCGTTTACAATTATGGAAATTAATTGCAAAGCAAATTAAATTAAATAAGCCTGAAGTCATCTTAACCCATCTTATCCCCCAGTGGAGCGGTCCCCCCGGCCAGCGGCTCCTGGGCCAATATTATAACCCCCGCCCTCCGCGGACCCCGACCAACCCCGTATAATGCCATATGGCAAAGAAAGGGCACCATTATATATATTTATGTATATAATTATGTACTCAGGTATATAATAATATTGTTATACATATATTTTCAATAAAGGTCAGAAAAAAAATGAAATTAATAATAATATATTACATATTCTATATCATTATTTCAATTTTATCTTTCATTTTGTTAATCTCATTAACTGAACGCAAAATCATCCAGTAATGAACCCATAATATTAAGAAATTTACTTTGTGTTTTCCTCTCTACGTTGTACTCTATCGAACTGAAACATTTGGTAGTTAAAAGATGTATCGATGATAAGGGAGCCTATTTACTTACGGTTTAGTAAAAACGATAAAAACGAGCTCACCCCATCGGACTATGATTACTATAGTACTATAGTGATCTAGATAGAACAATAGCTATAATAAGCTGTCGTGCTAGGCGACAGTAAAGTCTCCAGACTGAAAGTAGTAATTGCAGTGCAGTCCTAACTCCCTGATAGCACGTCAAGTTTGATCCGATTCGTCTCCTCTGTCACTGGTCAACACAATTTAGCTCTTAGGGGAATAACTCTAAATATCCCCGGATGTTCCCGGATTTATTAACCCGTACCGTACGACGTCAAATGACCATTTGTCTCTGTATGCACCATAGTACAAGAGCCGGGGAAAAAAAAGGCATTTATTTCACAACCACTTTTGATTACTTAAATAACAACTATGTATAATTGCTAGTCAAAATTGATGAGTCTGCCAAGTATAAGTAGGAGGAATAAAAAATGGCAGCTCTTTCAAAATGTTAAAAAAAATTTTCATTCGGAGCCCAATATATTAGAAACTACCACCAATTCTAGAAAACCTAAGAGAACATCATTTAAAGTAGAGCAAATTTGCTAAAATATGAGCCGTAATAGATCTATTTACGTTCAATAGTTCCCGAGATATAGTGTTTTTTAAAAACATTTCATAAACATACTGAAAACTCAGAAGTCAGTAAACTTATTTTGAGAAATCTGTATCTTATAAACCACTCGATGTACAAATGTCTATTAGCACTCAAATTTAAAGCAAGTTACAAGACAAAACGTTAATTTCTAGTTGTTCAGATACAATTTTTCATTTTTTGACATAAAAACATATCTCAGGAAACATAAGACGTACATATGTCTGCCAGCACTCATAATGAAGGTAATTTAACTTACTATAAAGTAGTTTATGACACGAATTTTCGTAGGGATAATAGTTGTTATGATATAAAGCTGGAAATGAAAAATTAATTACTTTTATTGGTTTAAGACAGCGGCCATTTTGTAGTCCTCCTACTAGACTAATCAATTTATACTACTAATTATATATTATAGTTTTCATAAAAGTAACAAAAATTGGGGTGAAATGACTGGGTTTTTTTCTTCTCGGCTCTTGTGCTATTAGCTATAATAGTATTCCTATAATACAACTATGTGTTTTAATAGGAAATATAATATTTCATAAATATTAAATATTTCACTAAATATGCAGTACTTTACGAGGTCAACTGACCCTTTGTCTCTATGCATATGCACCAGTGGGAATCATCTGAAATGTTAACTTCCAGAAATCTACGGACCTATTTTTGCTAATAAATTGGCTGTATGAAATAAGGCTGTATTGTTTAAATAAAATAAATTGTATCCATTTAAGTCTCAAACACTCTTCACTAATACAGTGTAATCCGAACTGGCAAGAACTCAATAATTTTCTTTTCAAATTAAAGAGCAGATGTCTAGAGGGCGTTTTTAACTACCAATTTTAGTGGAAATCTTTCCAGTTTGGATATCGGGTAATCTAATTCCTATGAAAGTGTTCATAATATATTTTGTTGGAATTAGGTATACAAAATATTTATTGTATAAATTATTTGATTCTGTGAAACTAATTTAATTACTAGTAGAAATATGTGTAATACAAATTTTGTCGGTGAACTCATTTTATTAGGATTTTAAAAATCCTTAGAAAGAGTATTTTTTGAGTTGAGAGAGAGGCGCCAGGATGTTCTGGAGTCCTGCCTTTCTCCCAGTGGGGTGTCAGCTCGATTCGAAGTTACCCAGGCTGAATGTAAATATTGTAAAAAGGAATGATTGTGTTTAAAATATTATTTTACTTTAAGTTATTTTTTTCTACCTATTTTTTTTATTTCTTATTTAATTATATTTTAATTTAGATTCTTATTTTTATGT
>NW_027108532.1:22412-25199 GCF_000696795.3 Halyomorpha halys
AATAAGATAAAAGTAAAATAAGAGGAAAGAGTAAAATAAAGAAAGGGGAAAGAAAACAAAAAACATGAAAACCAACCTGCTCGCTGAAAAGTTGAAAAAAAAAAAAAAATTGTAAGGTGAAGGTAATCTACAAAATGATGTGTGTTTTCAGTGGTTTTAATCAAACACTAAATGCGACCACACTAAAGGTCAATAGCTGTGATATCTGATAACCTATGACCTCATTTTTGCTTCTTTGAATTTAATTTTGTGTTATCCTACCTCCTTTTTTGTTCGTAAAAAAAAAACGCTCTAAAAAAATATAAAGTCGCTGACAGACCTGAAGTCCCTTGAATATTATATTTCATTATTCCGAAAGAGCGAGAGGGGGAAGAACTGAAAAGTGTCAATTAAGTGGAAAACTGGGGACTCTGCCAGTCAGCAGTAATGGGCTGAGGTCATCCTGCGGGGCAATAGTTTCCTGTTACATCATTAGCTAAAATAAAAGAGGCACAGGAGCCGGCTTCCAGAGGTACAGGGGTACAGGAGTACAATGGGGTTCAGCCCCCCCCCATCCCAATTAGCCAGAGCCTTGGTAATTAATTCCCAATAGAACTCCATTCAGCGGGAGATATGTAGCAATTAGGAGGGAACAGGATACATGGGCAACATATTGTGTATCTTCCATTGAGAGCGACGTCTAAATCCCGTCATTATCATAATTATATCCCTTTTAACAATCCCTAATGATTTTATAAACAGGTTCATATTGATATCAATTTATTTCCTAGCTATTACGACTATCGTTATATATAAAATGGAGCAATTTAAACAGCTTTATAGTTTTTTAATGTTGTTTATTTATCTATATCTATCATAGCCTAAGACAGGGGAACAGAATTCTGTTGATATTTTACAATTAAAAATTGTTAAAATGTTAAAAATAAAGTGAGATAATTTGTATTTGGGAGTTTTAAAATTAAATGAAAAAATTACAAAATGGGTTAATTTGACTTAAATCCATAGACCTGGGCAGAATAGCCCGCAAAGAATTTTGATAGTTGTGAGGTGTGAATTGTAAAATTGTCCATGAGTATAAAATTGGCCAGGTTGGCCGAAACGTTGGACATTTAAAATATTAATAAAAAGTGTTTGAGACTTAAATGGATACTATTAATTTTATTTAAACATCAAAACCAGCCTCAAAGAATTGAAAAGATTACGTATAAAGCAAAGCTGTAAGTTACAGAATTCAATAATGTCTCTAAATAAATTGGAAAATAGTACAATGCCAGAAAATTAAAAGTAAAAAAATAATAATAAAGAATACAAAAAAAAACCTTACGGTAGAAGTAAGAAAATGGCAGAACCCTTACATTTTCATTTCAAACATCTAAAGTGATCAGTTATTTTAGAAAAAGATCTAAAAAAAGATATCTACACAACACATGTAGAAAGTTAGAAGAATAACTGAGATAGGTTCTGATAGGTTAGAGAGAGGTTTAAAACAGGGTTGAGTTGACGAGGGATGTCTCAATCCTAAATTATTTCTAATAAAAAAAATGTAATCATGCTTAGAAAAAAAATAAAAAGATATATTCGGTCTTGCTACCCAAATATATTTCGTTGTGAACCCACAGCATCCTTGATTATGCACTACTATATATTAACAAAGATACATAAAAATATTTTTCTAACAATAATCAACTATAACCTAAATATAATATATTTCGAATTTTTTTTTACAATTTTGTTTTATTTTTTATAATATTTTTCCCTTCTTTTTCTTTAGTACTTTGGCTAATTTTAGTTAATTAATTGGGAATAAAAATAAATATAAAGACAAAATCGCAAATAAATATAAAAGTGAGTAAATTAGTCTGTTTAACAGTTTCCTTACTTTAAGAAAATTCTTAAAAAATATTAAAACATTTCATAATAATAGTACTGTGCTACTAACACCAAGGACTCGGGTCCGAATTCAGTTATAGTAGATAATTATTTTTGTTTCACTGTAGTCGTGAGTCAGCTTTGTTCGAACAAGTTGGTGGAAAAGTGGGTTCGGGAGCACTCGGTGGAATGAAGTGGGTACTCATAATTGAGTAAGATTCTGGTGGTCGAACGTGATTTTACCTCCTTGCACAACTATTGGTCTAGTAACATTATTTCATTACAAGGTATTGCACCTCTGACCCTTCATGGATTGTAAAGGTTTAGCGAATCCGAAGATTCGATGCCAATGCCTTTCGAAACCCAGATATAGTAAATCACTTTTAACGAAATCTTCTCATTCATGGCGCAAGTTAAAAATGAAAAAGTTTACTTAATTTAATATAATAAAGTAGTATGTAAATGAATTATTAAAGTTACACCTTTAAAAAAAAACTGCTTTAATAACCTTGTAAAGTATATGTCTATCCTCATTATTTTTAAAATGAAAGTTTCTGGGAGATTGGCGGTTATAGCAGTAAGCCACAGAATTTATATTTTCACACCATATTTTTACTACGTAGAAATATAACGACTATTTACCTTTATTGTACATTCACGTAAGTATCAAAACGTTTACAAATCAAAAATGTATTTAGTCCTTCGAATTATATCCCAAATAAGGAAAAATTAAAATAAATATGGGAATAAAATAAGTAACAATGAAAAAGAAACGATTCGTGAAATCCTCGGTCCTTCTTTTTCGTTTTAGGAAAAAACTGTGGAAAGCTTTCAGGAAGTTCCCTTTTATTTTCCTCTGGAAGACTTTCTCGGCTCTAGCTCTGTCAAGATGATGTCTCTGTCCATACAGAAATCATT
>NW_027108532.1:25683-29307 GCF_000696795.3 Halyomorpha halys
GTATGAAAAAATAAATAAATAAAATAATTATAAAAATAATATAATCTCTAGTCACATTTACACTCTTATGAATAATATTTACACAATCGTCCTGGGGATCCCTTAGCCCACTCTATCCCCAACGTGGGGGTAGAGCAGAGCTTAAAAGATCCCAGCGCATCCCTCTCTCTGCATGGTAGTGAGCTAGTGGAGGCTGAGCAAGTGCGCTAAAGCCGTAAACACTCAACTTCAGTGGAGAATCTGACCATTGCCAGAACTCAAATTGTTCATTTTATTGTATATTAATTTGTTTTAATAAATTTAATTCATAAGACTGTTAAATTACCTTTGAAGTACATCTAGAATGATTTCGGATTACTCGAAAATAATATATTTTTATTATTTATTAATATAAATATTTTTTGAAAGTTTCCAAAAGCTCTCAAATGAAACAGGGCTGATGAAGCTCTATGTTAAATAAAAAATAAAATGCTAAAGTTAATTAACAAGATTTGAACCAATGGATTTTCACCAAATCGATAGAATTTTAAAATATTGAATCTTAAACAAGAGTTAATTATTGAATCCAAAAATTGTGGATATTATTTAATTAATTAGAACATAGAGATCACAAATATTCAAACTGAAAACAAACCTGTGGATGCAGCATAAGACCACTAGACGTATCGGCCGAAAATTCAGGCTTAATTGTGGTAAATCCAAATAACCTATCCACATGCTTGCATATGAACGAATTAGCCGTTGTTTGGCAAACGTCTAGAGCCACCTTCAGGTGTTAACATTATTATATATAAGAAGATGGTCAATCTGGACTATCATTGTATCATTTTGTATCTTTTTAGCCCTTATGAAGCCCTGCAAAGTGGGGCAAAACGTCGGAAAATAAATAGTTGTAAACTATTTTTGTTTCACTTTTGACCGCAATCCTGACCATCTTCTTATATATCAATTTTTACGGTCAACTATATATACGTATATGTTAATATTATTATATTGATCTGTAAGAGAACAAAAAAAAAACTTACAGCCTAAATTCTAAAACAATACGCAATTTGCACACTAATGAAGCTCACTGATTAGAAAGGCCCCCCTCCTCTCGGGTAGATGGCAAATTGTTAAGTGGTTTAAATGTTCATTAGATTTCTTCAACTAAATCAAGCTGTCATTAAGGCTCTAAATTTACATAAATTTATTCTCTGATGACTTTTGTTACAATAGTATACATTTTTTTTTTTCTTCAAAAAGATGAATTTGAACATTTTTTTTTTTTTGTGTGTGTGCTTTGGAATCTCCATATTATACAAGAGCTGAAAGGAAAAAAACGCAGTTATTTACTTCCAATATTTTATTACTTTAATTAACGATATGAATGATATTGATGAGTCTGCCAAGTATAGGTAGGGGAATAAAAAATGACGCTGTTTCAAAACGTTAAAAAATATTAATTTTTCATTCGGAGCTCTATATTTTAAAAACTACCAACAACACAAGAAATCGTGTATATCATTCAAAGTAGTGTAAATGTTCTAAAATGTTAGTCATAATAGAGCTATTTACGTTAAAAAAATCCCGTGACATAACTTTTTAAATTGTAATAATCCCTGACGAACTGATTCGCTACCTTGGACTACATCTGGACAAACGATTAACCTGGAATCCTCACCCCAGACTGAAAAGAAGGAAACTGCACGTCGATTTCGACTATAACAGCACTTACTGGACAAACGCTCTAAACTTCCAATTCATTACAGACTGATCTACATAACTGTAATAAGGCCAATCTGGACACAGGGAGTTGTGATTTGGGGCTCCACTAAACCCTCGAATCCCTCTTATCCAATCGTATCAATCAAAAATCCTCAATGCTCCTTACTTTGTCACAAAAAAACATATATAAAGACCTTAATGTTCCCTATGTAACCGATCTAGCCCGAACCAGATATCACTGCTTCCATTATAAACTCCCAAGCCACTCAAACCCCGTAGTTTCGAACCTTGTATCCTCTTCCATTCCTGACAATCCTCCGAGGCGCCTGAAAAGAAGATGGCCACGAGACCAGCAAATGTAAAATGTGACTAAAGCGCTATCAATGGGTAGTTTCTCTACACGCCTGTAGTACTCAAATTTAACTACGATCAAATATATTGATTCTATTAATTAATATACAGTTGTAAATTTCAATAACGATATTAAAAAAAAAAATTGTGTCATTTCATGAAAAAATTAACGGAATAATCAGTAGTTAGTGAATTTATTTTGAGAACTCTACATCTCAAAAACAATTCTACGTAGAGATATCAACTAGCACTCAAATTAAAGGTTAGGGTTATAAAATTAAAGGTTACAACTCAAATTAGTTACATCTAGTAGAAAGTAGTTTATAATGCTCATCTTCTTAGGAATAGTAGTTTTATAAAATTGTTGATTTCAGAACAATATATCTCTTGAACCATAAGATGTAGATTTGTCTGTCAGCACTGAAAATAAAGGTAATATAACTTAATATAATGCAGTTTAAGAAAGTATCTTCGTAGGGGCAGTAGTTCTTATGGTATTCTCATATGAATATAAATTTTTCACATGAACTTTTGTCCGATCAATTATCAATCAATTTACTTTAGCAAATATAACGAAAAAAAATACTATTCCTATGAATATTAACGTCATAAACTACTTTATAATACATTAAATTAGATTTAATTTGAGTGGTAATAGAAATCTGTACATGGAATTGTTTTTTAGATATAGATTTCTCAAAATAAATTCACTAACTACTGATTTTTCAATGCATTTTTAAAAAAGTATAGCCAAGTATAGTTTGGGGCACTACAAAATGGCGGCTGTTATAAAACAATAAAAGTATTAATTTTTCATTCGGACCTCTATATCGTAAAAACTACTTCCCCTACGAAGACAAGAGTCATAAACTACTTTATAATAAGTTAAATTACCTTAATTTTGAGTGCTGGCAGACATATGTACGTCTTATGTTTTCTGAGATATATTTTAATCAAAATTGAAAAATTTATATTAACAATCAGAAATTAACACTTTGTGAATTCAACATTTGTATGTTGAATGGTTATAGAGATATCGATTTCTTAAAATAAATTTACTAACTTCTGATGTTTCAGCATTTTTTATGAAATGTTGCTTTTTTAAAAAGCTCTATTTGGGCTCATATTTTTGCAAATGTGTTCTACTTTAAATGATGTTCTCTAAGGTTTACTAGTTTTCTTGTTAGTTTTAGAGATGTAGAGCTCTGAAGGAAAAAAAAATTTTTTTTGCAACGTTTTGAAACAGCAACCATTTTTTATATCCCCTACCTATTATTGGCAGACTGATAAGTTTTGACTAGTAATTATACATATCTTTTATTAAAGCAATTAAATATCGGGGTGAAATAACTGCCTTTTTTCTCCTGTAGTGATCTTGTATTAATAGGCAGAAATTATCAGAATAAAACACCATTTCTTTTGCCATTCTTAAAACCATGGAAATTATATTTTCATTGTTTAAAATAAAAATAAATTGTTGTAATAAAAAAAATAAACCGAAAAAAAAAACGAGGAAAGTGTAGGAAATGCATAGAGGACACCTTAAGACGGATGATGACGGAGAGC
>NW_027108532.1:30967-32653 GCF_000696795.3 Halyomorpha halys
AGAACTTTTTACATTTTACTGAGGCGGTTGATTAAAAAATGAAATATTTCCCATAAAACGCACCATTGGAATCCAGATTTAGCTTCGGGTAATACGAAGAGAGATCTTAAGGCTAATGTAAACGATCCCGCACAAACATCTCAATATTCAATAATTAATAATGCGCATATTCATCGCTGAATAATTTGAAGCCATGTTCCTTCTTCATCGCCACTCTTCTAAAATATTATTGTAGGCCTCCAAAATGATGAATTTATTATCGTTCAAACCCTCATCGATCCGAATATTTACCAATATAATAATATACACAACGATATATACACGATATTGATTGTGTTGGCGATAAGTAAAAAAATAATAAAATTAGAAACGTCATATTTCAATAATAATTTACATTTACCCTTCGACGTAAACCCATGACCTCTTCCCCTACAATATCCTTTAGTAATACCCCACTTATTCCTGTCGAACAGATCCGTTACTTAGGGCTACATCTCGACAAACGACTGACATGGAATTCTCATACAAAACTAAAAAGACAAGAAACTGCTCGTAGATTCCGACTATTGGAACATTTACTAGACAAACGGTCCAAATTGTCAATCCATTACAAAAGACTGATCTACATGACTATTATAAGGCCTATCTGGACATACGGAGCTGAGCTTTGGGGCTCCACTAAACCATCAAATTCCTCCAGAATCCAATCCTTACAACCCAAAATCCTTCGTAAAATCCTTAATGCTCCTTACTTTGTCACAAATCAAGTCATACATCAGGACCTCAATGTTCAATATGTTGCCGATTTGGCCAGAACTAGATACCGTTCCTTCCATAATAAACTTCTCAACCACCCAAATCCACTTGTTTCTAACCTGACTTCTCCTGCATTATAATCCTCCTAGGCGTCTGAAAAGAAAATGGCCTCGAGATCTTCTTGTCTAGAAATGTTATTGGAGTTCTAAATAACAATAAATTATTAAAAAAAAAAAGAAATTATAATTTTTATCTAGAATTGATGCAGTCGGTTTTCCAGGATTGAGCGGAATTGCTCAATTCAAGTGTACAACCAAAGATGCGTGATAGCATCGATAACTTCCCGATATGCAACTCCGAAGAAAAGGAAGATACCATTCGCTTCTTGGAAGCCCGTCCTAAGTTTAGTGAAATAAAAATAAAATATTTTGGTCAGCGGACCTGCTCTCTGGAACAATTAGTCAGTTTATAGGCTCTTATCGGAGAGCTCTTTGCAATGTACGACGGGCTACACTGAAAAGAGCTAAGTTAGTGAAAATGTGAGAGATCAATACCACAGTTGCAACAAGTAGGCTATTATTGTTTAATTTATTATAACAGAAATGTCATATTCTCGTTTTAAATTAATGAATATTTGAATTTTTTAAACTTTTAACTTATTTTTTTACCTTTTTTGAAGTTTGTTACTTATGTGCTGTAGTTAGAATTGCAGAGATGCTTCAACATATGGAGGTTTTATCCATGGTCTATGTTTAATTTTTTGAATTAATCAATGTTTTGTATTTTTTATAATTTTATTTATTTATTGACATTTAACTGTATATAAAATACAACAAGCAAATTTGAAGTAAGATCATAATGATATGATACAGTATGTAGAGAAACTACCCAGTAGTAGAACTCTAAAAACATTTTACAATATAAGGTCAC
>NW_027108532.1:33544-34789 GCF_000696795.3 Halyomorpha halys
TGTACGAATTTCAATTACACTAGTACAATAATCGCCTAGAAAAGTTGAGAAAAAAGGATCAAATTTGTTTTTAAATAAATCTTTCCGATTTTTTTCCTTTTCAACGAATTGAAGAATAAATTATAAATAATAAAACTTTAAAAAAATATAATAATATATAAACATGCAACTCTATCGTATTTTTCGCAAATAAGTACTATTTAATTATAATCTTTAAAAATAAAAACTCACAACAATTATCTATAAGGACATAACTGTATGCATACATTCAAATTCAGATACAGCTTGTTGTATCTTATGCAAAAGACACCCCTAACTATTCAATACGCTATAAATATTGAGAAAATATGAATAATAACGATGAATTACAAACAAATATATATATAAATAAAAACTCAACAATTATTTACAATGATATAACTATATGCAGATGACAGAGATGTGAGAGAGATGATAGAGAGAGAGAGAGAGAGAGAGAGAGAGAGAGAGAGAGATTAATCAAAAAATTACGACATTAATAAGTTAAATAACTGACTTCTAATGAGTGGAAAAAAGGTAATAAGAGTAAAAAAGAGGATAAAAAATAAATAAAATAGTAGTAATGACTATACAAGAAATAGAAAAATATAACATTTATTACAGACTGTCCTCCAGTAGCCTGGTTTTCAGTCTTCGAGATGAGGTTGGATTTCCCAAGTTCCAGCTCCTTTAACTTCCAGTAACTGGGAGTGAATGTTTATAGACTTTTTTTTTTTTATGAAGTCATCAACTGATTCCATTGATCCCGCATGCAGTTCCCGATCAAATCGGCTATTTCTTACAAATCTATCTCACTGCGATTATTAGGATCTTATTTTGAAACGTTTGTATTTTTCCCTTGATTTTCCCTTAAGCCATAATAATTTAAGGCCGTTGAAAAATCAACTTTTGTATTTTTATTTGTATTGCATTATTGGTTATAAGAACCTAAGTCCAAACTATGACTGAGCAGTTTTTGTGCTATCCAGAAAAGATGGCCTAAGATGAACTTTTGATAACAAAAAGATATTCAAAAAAAATTTCAACTGTACGAATTTCAATTACACTAGTACAATAATCGTCTAGAAGGTCGAATAAAAATAAGAAAGCAAAAACTGTGTTAGCGGTTGAACCGAAGTGATGTTTTAATGAAGAGAGTTGGGGTTCGGGTCAGCGAGTGGAAGTTACAACTGTCCGCTGGAAGCCAAACGCCACGTCCAGGCCCCC
>NW_027108532.1:35804-39479 GCF_000696795.3 Halyomorpha halys
TATACAGACTCGACCTTAATCGAATCGAGACAGGAAGCTGAAGAAGACTGTGGTGAATTATTGAAAGGGGCCGTGACATTATGAGAGCGCTAGCTCCTTCCTGACAGTAAGCAGCTGACAGTAACTCGATACAGTCGGGTCAGTTTTACTGATTTCCTGTCACTCATCTTCTTCTCATACATATTTTATTACCTCTTCGATTTACTTCCGCTTCCTGCATTCATCTATCGATTATATCTCGAAATGTACATAACAGGGAAACAATCATTTATGATTTGTTGGGTTATTTGGTGTATAACTTCGTTATGTACCCCCAACAAGGGGAGTCATGAGGCAACCAAACAATTTTAGCCAGAGTAGAGTGTGGTTAACATTTAATCTATGGTTTTTTCAAAAACTTTATTTCAACCCAGCCAAAACCCACCTACCTACTTCTGAATTGAGAAAGCTAAGGTAACCTTGTAACATGCTCCCGATTTAAAAAGAAGATGATCCACAAGCTCAACTGGAAAACTTTAAAATAATTATAGTATGATATTTGTATATATTATTTATTCAATGTTTTTATTGAATTACAATCGTATATTATATCACAGAAAGTTGGGTACGTTTAGAGAATGGAATTTAGGTCTGTGTGAATGTTTTAAAAGATATGATATAACTGGTCTGTCAATATCTCATGATTTTAGGCTCGAAATAATCCATCAGGACGCTCCTACCCAACAAAGAAACCACGTGAGAGTCCAAAAACCAGAGGAATAGACAGAATCGACAAAGCTGGAATGACAGGCAGGCATGCGTGGAGATTGGTTGGGATGGCAAAAGATATACAAGGTCTTATTAAATATAAGTAGCCACTAAAAAAAAAAAAAAAAAAAAAAAAAAAAAAAAAAAACATCATTGAGAATCTCAAGAATCATTGAGTGTGGTAAAATTTTAAAAAAAAATACTCAAATTGTTAAAGTTGCAATTAAAATTGCTGTGAGTTTGATCATAAAAAAGTTATGCGTGACATAAAAATATTACTAGCTTAATTTATTAAGCTGTTCGATTCTTTATTAATTCTGGAAATCAATTTTTCTTAAATAATTGTAAAACAAATATTATCATGCCATATAATTATGTTTTTTTTAAATTTTATTTTAATTCAATTTGCAAATTAAATTTTTTTTTTCTAATAAAGTCAACTAACACTTCCATACGTTTACAGTATCAATTACACAACAACCAGTATGTTTATAAGACATCACCGAAACACCTAAAACCGTTTCATAAGTTTTGTGAACGGATTTAATATACAACCAAAACAGGTATGTTTAGGTTTTTTATGTTTAGATTTACACCTCTTTATTTAATTATTTTACATTTATTGTATAATACCTATAATGTATTATCCTAACTATATTTTTTATTGGTATACATTATTAGTTACGTATTCTATAATTTAATTTATATTTAGTTTTTCCTAAATTAAATAATTCTTATAGTTATTATCATTGCATCACGCGAGCTCATTTCTGCGTAGGGGAGCGTCCCACGTATGGTCAGTGGCCAATGGAATCGCTGACCAGCAATGAGTCCAAAGTCCTCCAGGCTTGCTGGACGGTGTGACGTAGGATTGAACGCCCTACTCACATATTTTTTAGTTCACAAAACAGTCATGGATCCTACTGAGGTAAAACGCTCATTATCCGGAGGTAAACTAGTCCCCCGTTCGGGTGGGGAATGCTTCAGGGGTTCATGGCGCAAATTAAAAATTAGAGATTAAATTATAGGAACGTGGAACGTAAGAAGTTTAAACACAACGCTGAATTAAAGACCTACACCCGGTAAATATAATTCAAGTCATAGCATTGCAGGGCTTAGTAACGAGCGGATCATTTAAATGTTAATAAACACTGAACCAACTTTACCCGTTGGTTAAGGTAAGGGGTAAACCTCCGAGGGGTAGACCGGAACGTAGATGGGAGGATTGCGTTAAAACTGATTTAGTAGAATTGGGTGGTATCGGCATCGAACCTCCGGGTTAGTTAGGCCTTCATTATTATTATCATTGTCCTATTTTTATATCTCTTTCTTGTATCACGCGTATTAGAAATAAAATCGTTAACGGCCACCTCTACTCTGTATACCTCAGATTTTCTGTCACTGTTTCGAAAGTTTTCAACTGAAACAGGAGAGGGGCGGGGTCCTGATTTGTACTTCACTTATTTAATATTATTATTTCTATTTATTCTCGACCTTTATTTAATCTCAACTTATTTCTTTATTCCCCATCTTTTAGCGTGTTAAATTTTGTTTTCTCAATTTACTTTACTATTTTTACCTGTTATTACGTCTTCATTTCATTTTTAACCTAATAGTTTGCGTAATATTTTTTATATTCTTATCATTATCTATTTTATATTAATACTATTTTGTTTTTTCTTTTCTTTAATTTGTTTATAATTTTCTTTTAGCTTATATTTATATAATTTTAACTCTACCTTTTACCTCTACTACTATTTCAAAATATTTTTAATTGGTTTTGTACCTTTTTAGCCTGGATGAAGCTCTACAAAGTGGGGCAAAACGTTGGCAAATAAATAATAGCTAATTATTTTTTGATTTCTTTTGACCGCACTCCTGAACACTTTCATAATTTAAAAAACAACCCTTCAAGACAGAAAAAAAAATGTTTTACGCCTTTTAACTTTTGTCCAAAATAATCTAAAGTAATTTAAAATGTAAATTGGAGCTCTACTCTGTTGACGGAACTCTTGAGTAGAACGTTTACATAGCCCAATATATAGCCAAAATACATAATGGAAACTAGCTTTGGCAATCGAACGTTATAGGTAGACTAATTATATTATTAATAAATAATTAACTTCATTAATGTGATAATTTATCATAGCAACTGCGACTGCACCATTATCTTATCATATAAGATATCAATTAATTAATTAAATTAAATAACTTACACAGAAGCTCGCAAGACGGATACCGACGAAAGTTGTGATACAAACCAAATTAAGCAGAAATCATTAATTTCGGATATGATTGCTGGGATCCCCCGAGGGGGATTCATCCATCTTGCAGAGGGGTCCCGAAGACATATATAAAAATCATTGAGAGGGGGGCCCGAGGCAATTAGACTGTCGCTGATAATTACCAGAGGGTTCTGATTGTCACTGATGAAGACTGATGCAGTAGCAACACCTGAGATCCGAAGGGCCGAACTTGTTACGGCTCTCCTATCACCTCTCCCCTCCCCCATGTTAATTCCAGTTAGTTCTTCCTCCTCCAGGAGTTTCTCAATCAGAGTTTTATAGTATTACTTTAATCCCGGTTTCCTCCTACTATCCCATCCTCGTCTAACAAGGCCAACTTCGACCATCAGTCATTACCTCATTCCGAACAGGTAGCAGGATCTGACCTGTTAATTTGAAAAGTTTTTTGCAATTTTTCAACTAATAAATCGAAATTTAGTAACTATTAAATTTTAGGCATAGGGTGAAACTTTGTGAATAATTCTGTATGGGAAGATAGTTGGAGAAGAACACAAATAAGTTAAAATACTTATTTATTGGTGTCAACGTTTCGGCCAGAATTTCTAGCCTTCATCAGGGCTAAGAACAAAAACAAGATTACAACCAATGAATAAAAGGGTATATAGGATGATTAAAGTAAATA
>NW_027108532.1:42389-42741 GCF_000696795.3 Halyomorpha halys
CTATACTTTTGTAGCTGCAGACTTTGTTGAAAATGTTCTTATTTACACTCTCATTTTTCATTCTGACCATGTGCCCGTAAAATCATAGTCTCCAGGGCCTTGTTTCATAATAAAGTACAAACTAATACTATTAGTCTTGTAGATTTATCTTAATTCAATTACACTGACTTGTACAATAGTAACTTGTACTTTAGTATTTTTTAATTCCTGTAATATCACTAATAGTCATCCCTACCATGAACAAAATAAGTATTAGTATTATTACCACACTAGTTTCTACACTTGTACTATGAACTAATACTATTAGCTTTCAGTATGAAACAGGGCCCTGGTCGTAATGACTGTTTCCAAG
>NW_027108533.1:0-1064 GCF_000696795.3 Halyomorpha halys
CAATATACATGTCTGTGTTTCGTATTTATACGAATTTGTCTCAACAATTTCAGCGAGGAAAAATGAAGTATCAATCAAGTACTGGCAATTTAAGTCAAAATTAATTTTCGTCATTAATAATAGCTTTAAAAAACTCTATAGATTTGTACAAATAAGACTGTATTTTAAAACAAAATTTTTCGTGAATTTATAAAGTCAAGAAAAAAATTAAATGAACAGTTTAAGCGCAACCGGCCGGATACGAACCCCGGTTCTTGGAGTTAAAATCATAGTGCCTAACCACTCTGTCACTATTTTAATCATTATGAAAATAGTTTAAAAATTATAAATTGATTGTTACTAAAATATCGTAAGCAATTTATTATTTATGTTCTGATAACTTCCAAAATGAAGCAAGTGCAAATGAAATTTGTGTGAAGGAAGGTGCAAATATGGTGCAATATATCAGGGAAATTAGGTTCAGGAAACAACAACTAGAATTCACTGCCAACTAGGAAGAACCCATTTAGGGTTTTCCCAGGGCTATTGTCGATGAGCTTTACTGTGATCAAATCGAAGGAATATGTGGACCGTTAATAGAAAAGTATAGGTTGACAAACAACTTTAACTATGATTATGTAGATGACATGATTTAAATATAGAAATTGAAAATATGACAAATATATAGATTGTAAAAATGTATGAGTATGGGACAATTGTCCCGAAACGATGTACAATGAAAAATTTAGAACAGAATTATATTCATTTTGGAAGTTTTTTCACCTCAACAATTTAAAAAAAATTAACATAATCAAACTTCCTAAATAGAAAATCCAGAGTATAAGTATCGTATAAAATCGCGTTGCAAACATAAAACAACAAACCTATCGTTAGAAACTATTTAAAAGTGATAAAATTTGACAATATCGGATTAAATAGAAATAAAAATGATTAACAATTTAACTATTCCAAGACTGATAAAGGTTTTTTTTATAGGAAGACTATTTTATAGCCTTTTAAAGGAAAGGCTATTATTATAAGTCAATTACAGTAACTAAAATCGCCATTGTCATTTATTATTTTTG
>NW_027108534.1:0-560 GCF_000696795.3 Halyomorpha halys
AGTTATGTTTACGGGGTATGTAATAATAATCTTAATACCTAACTCCCTCTGTCAACAACTCTAATATAGTCAAGTATAAATATAGGATTACTGTAAAGAATAAAGCAGTCTATTATCAGCAACCGTGCGTGTATTTTCTCGTCGCTTTTTCCTTTTTTTTTTGAGTTCAGAACCCCCTATCACGTATCTGGTGCCGAAACCCGGGATTACGGATTAACAAATTAATTTTTAATCACAAGAAGAAGCCTGTTTTTTTTTTTTCAGTCTAATTTTTTTTTCAAGCTGTAGAAACATTTTCGTTATTATTTATTCTTAATAACGTATTATTTTTTTTTTATTTATTCTTAATAGTATTATTTTTTCTTTCTCCTTTTCTATCATTTTTGGTTGGACTTTAGAATTATGGCTACTAACTTAGTACGAGCGCCTGTGCTGAACCTCGATAACTTCAACGTGGGAAACCAACCACCTCCAGTCGAAAACATTCCACTACCCCCAGAAGTAGTTGACCAACCACCAGAGCTGGCCCCACTACCGGAAGTCTCATTGGCAGGAGCTCA
>NW_027108534.1:3005-3906 GCF_000696795.3 Halyomorpha halys
AGGTGCAGGTATGTGATTGTAAATTGGTCACCTTGGGAGGGCCCTGTAGCGTTATGGGAGAGGCAAGGATGGGGTTAAGTCATTTGGGGGTTGTGGGAGGTAAACTCACGGTGCACATAGTGGGGAAAATGCCGAGAGATTATGAAGCGATTGTAGGGTGTGACCTATTGAGAAAGATGGGAGAGCGGATTAAAAATAAAGACGCGCGATGGGTTATTAAAATAGGAGAAAAAGAGTTCGAGTGCCAGGGTTTAGACAGGGTTAACAACATGAGGGTGGGGGCGATAAGCCGCGTGGAGAACTGGAGAAACGAGATCATGCGCGAATACGCGGATATTTTTTTTTAAAGAAGGGGAGGTGTTGGGGGCAACGGGGGAGACGGTGCATGAGATACCCTTAAAACAAGAAAGAGTAACATATGTAAAAGAACAGAGGTACCCTCAGGCGTTAAGAGAACATATTAGATAAGAGTTAAAAAAACAGGGGATAATTATCAATAGTACGTCACCCTATAATAGTCCCCTGTGGGCGGTTAAGAAAAAGGCAGCACCGGGAAAATAAGGAAAAATACCGTAAATTGAATGAAAACACGGTCGATGAAAGATATCCCATTCCTCGTTTAGAGGACATACTAGATAGATTAGGCGGATCTACCATATTTAGTACTCCCGACCTTAAAGCTGGGTATCACTAGATTAAAATGCATCCGAGGGACCAGGCAAAAACGGCATTCTCATTTGAGCGAGGCCACTATGAGTTTACGAGGATGCCTTTCGGGCTGAAGAATGCCCAAATCACTTTTCAACGTTTAATGGACGAGTTTCTCCGAGGAGTAGATGAAGTTCCTTTTTCCTTTTTATTTGAGTTCAGAACCCGCTATCACGTATCTTATATATATATA
>NW_027108535.1:0-850 GCF_000696795.3 Halyomorpha halys
CATTGTTGGAAAAAACTAGGTTCTAGGAAATAAAACCGGCTTGACAGGAAAATAATTGAGAGTCCATGCCAACGAAACGCGATAAACTTTTAAAACACAATAATATTACCTCTCAGATTTTTTTTTTTTTTTCAAGATATTAAAAGTCTGTTCGAAATTCTCGCTATATACCTGAAACTAAACCTAATACACTCTTTACTCAGATCTGATCAAAGTAAAAACAAGACAAAATTAAGCGCATACGCGTGATATACTGAAACCGTTATGGGTATATGACTATAAATGTCCGATGTCACGGAGTCCTCCTATCTTACTTTGGCCTGCCAACCTTCTTTTGTTCATACGTGCGAAGTACCCGGCCCATCGAAGTCGCCCCATCTTGATAAACTTGACAAAGTCTATATCCATACAAAGGCCAGGAGGTTCTCCAAATTCCACCCTCTCTAATTAGACCAAAAATCCTTCTCAAGATTGATCTTTCAGAAATCTTTTTTTTTTTTATTTTATGTATTTATTGATATTTACAACTGTATAAAAAAATACAACCAGTAAATTTGATCATAATGACATAATGATATGATACAGGATGTAGAGAAACTACCCTGTAGTAGAACTCTAAAAACAGTTTACAATATAAGGTCACGAGGCCATCTTCTTTTCAGGCGCCTCGGAGGATTTCAGAAATCAGAAGTCTATTTTCATCATGTTTCTTAAAGGTCCGTGTGAATCAAAAATATTTACTGTTCTTCTTCATGCCCTACATGTTATTTTTTTGTTTAATATTATGGTCAGACAAACTACTGATTTTCATCCTGTGTTGCATTTAACCGATACGGATATATGAAAAGAA
>NW_027108535.1:2800-3205 GCF_000696795.3 Halyomorpha halys
TATTATATTTCTCTTTTATCGACTTTTTTTATTTGTTATTATTCCCGTTTCCAATCATTGTATAAAACCGTTTATATAATTCTTGTTTATTCATACTTTTCCCTGTAAATCCTATTTTTATTTCCTTTAAGTTGCTTTGTTCATTTTTTTTATAAATTTTCATATATTTTAAATCATAATTAGCAACGCCTTAATATAACTTTTTTTTCATGTTATTTATTTTCTTACTTTGCTACCTTATTTTAGTGTTGTTATTTTTTTTTAGCCCTGATGAAAAAAGATACCAACTAGCTGGGTGAAACGTTGGTCCATATTTTAATTACTATTTGGGTTTTTTCTTTGACCACATCCGGACTATCTTCCTTTTATATAATAAGAACTTGTGTATCCAGGAAGATAAAAATA
>NW_027108536.1:0-644 GCF_000696795.3 Halyomorpha halys
AGAGGGGATATATTCGAAGGTGGGGAGTCGTGCTTTGTGTCAAGACTATTGAGACGGAATATGAATAGGAACGGGCGAGGCCAAGTGGAAAATTCCAATTTTAAAATTTATTAACTTACCCTTAGTGAACTAAAGAACTTTGCGATAGGCAGATTGTCACGATTGGAAGTTTTCAAAATCAATGGATGACTTAGTTTTTTATTTTTTTTTTATTTCAGAAACGTAGCAGTAAACAATGGACTTTTCAGTTTGAGGCGAGTGCGCTTGTATTTCAAAAGCACCTGTCATACGCAACCAGGAGATCGAACCCCATTTTTATATAGGAGAAAAAAAATGTCCAGGCTGTTGAAAAGGATGAAAATAAATAAATATAGAAGGCATCACACACATCTGCCAGACATATACACCATCACTACAAATGTGTATAGGCAAGAAATACTGGGCAGAAATTTGCTATAAACAAAATCGTTACTAAATTACCATGATACAATTGATACAATTTTTAGTTAATAATGGTCCATTAATAAATAAATATTGTATCTGTGATAATTTAGTTACATTTTTATAATGAAATTTATCTATAAAGTTTCAACATTCTTTATTGATTTATTTTAATAATTATAACCATCCTAACCCATTAATTC
>NW_027108536.1:3089-3631 GCF_000696795.3 Halyomorpha halys
AGCCAACAGGCAAGCAATGCTGATCTTCATGTGTACCTAAGTTAGGGCCAATTATAAAATATAGAAATGGTTTTAACCTTAAACTGTGGAGGTGAAAATTTCGAACGTTCTCAGGGAGGTGGAGTCTAATTAACACCGAGGGTTTTTAATAATTTTAACCAACATTTTATGATGTTAGGTTTCACGCCGTTTTTCAATTTCAGGCGCTTTTTACATATTTCTCCATTATGCTATCTTAAGTCTCCTGTCCCTATTTTAAGCAAATATTTCAAAAGTGATATAGGACCGCCGTTCCTTGGGGCCTTAGTGGGGTGGGTTCGGCCGGGATACATTGCCTTCCATTGTGTCGTGATCTTCTCTTGTAAGATTGTGACATGTCGTACAGCGACCAAACTCCCTATAGTTGTCTGTTTGAAAAGTCAGATAACTAAGGCTACCACAGGGAGGGTAATAGGCACCTGCGACTCTTTGCACACAGTGGACGCCTTATAATTCACCTTAAAATACCTTCGGGTAAGAAAAGGATTCATCTTTTCGTAATA
>NW_027108537.1:0-401 GCF_000696795.3 Halyomorpha halys
TGACGAGTCATTTCCGCCCTTTACTGCTTCTAATTGAAATACAGCCTCTATAGTATAACAAAAGGCGTGAAATAGTTTATTTTTTTTCCAATGACTGGGGGGTCACGTCAGAGGTTGAATAGGGACCAGACGTATGATTTGCATATTTTATTGCTTATTTTAAAATGTCAAAGTTATAGTATATTAAGACAAACAATACAGCAATATGGTAAAAGGTCATATGGAGATTAATAGAATGATATGGATTCATGTTTTAGATTACTAATTTTATATTTTTTTCAGTTTTAAAATCCTGGATGTATTTTCATAAATAAATAACACAGTTTTGACCTCAAAGGGTACATCAGATTCTAAAAGTAATTAGTGAGTTGAGAGCTTCTTCATTTTGAACAACAGATATT
>NW_027108537.1:2478-3222 GCF_000696795.3 Halyomorpha halys
GATCATAACACAAAAATAAAGGCAATCCTTCCCCAACGGACCCGCCCCGCCGAGACCCCCGGTGAGCGACGGTTCTACATCACTTTTGAAATATTAGCTTAAAATGGGAAGAGGATACTTTAAAATAGTTAAATCGAGCAATATTTAAAAAGCGCCTGAAATTGAAAAACGGCATGAAATTAAAAGTTGTGCATAAATTTACACAATCTTCCACATATTACAAGTAATTGCTAAGTTTTTCTTTTTTTCCTTCTTCCATTTTATTAGTCAAACAAAGGAAAGTTAACCATTGTCTTCAGATTTTTATTTACATTTATCAAATGAAATGAGAATCAGTAAATTAAATGTATTACTTTCAGAGAAACGTCAATGAGGCCTGAGAGGGAGAAATACTAATTGAATTTAATATAATTAAAACAAAAAACCTTTTGTGAAAAAGGGCAAACATCTTAACGATGTTTTTAATGCTTCCCTATTACCAGCGTTCAAGGAAAAGGAACAAGGGAAACCAATTGTCGGATAAATTCCCACCCATTTACAGCACCAACGTTTAAGGAAAATCTAACTTGTATACGATGTTTAAATATTATTGAAATTATTAAATGTAGCCTAGTATGCCGGGGCTTTAATTTCATTATTTGCTTGGTGAGCGCCATGTTGGTGTAACATTGTATTCAACGCCATTGATGACGAGTCATTTCCGCCCTTTACTGCTTCTAATGGCCACCCATCTTCTTCATATAT
>NW_027108537.1:6582-6957 GCF_000696795.3 Halyomorpha halys
TTAAAAGTCCGATATTAAAATTTATTTATCACAGTCACTATTTGTTAATACTTTATCACAGATTGTTGATGATAAAGTTTTAACAAATAGTGACTGTGATAAATGAATTTTAATTTTGGTTTTAATGTGAATATTGAGTAATTAGAAATTGTTGTTTTGACCTCGGCAGAATAGCCTGCATGAAGTTGAGTTTTTAAATCATTTAGTTCCAAAATTGTCCCTGAGGATCGCCGTATTGGCCGAAACGTCTGACTTTTAAGAAAAATAAAATGGATAGAAATTAAATTATTTATTTTAACAAAACTAACCAGTCTCAAGAAAGTGTTTAAAATTATGAAGTTAATTCTAATATTTCTAATCATTTTGTAATAATTA
>NW_027108538.1:0-1706 GCF_000696795.3 Halyomorpha halys
AGTAACCTAAATATTTGTGATCTGTCAGAGAAGAGAGATATGAGGTATAATAGAGTGGGATGTAATGAAAGGATAAAATATGTAGTGTTAGTAACAAAACAAAACTAAAGAAAAAATATAAAGTAAAAAGAAATTTAATGTAATTCAACAAAGGTATCAAAATAGTAAAAGAAAACCATTTATTGTTAACCTACGTTTCGCCCCACTTTGAAGGACTTCAGTAGGGCTTAATGAGAAAACAAGATCCAAACATTTTAGGATTAACAGAACATTAAAAATAAAAAAACATTGAAAAACAATTGTTAAGTTTATAGAAAAACTAAAAATAATAGAATATTAATAATAACATTTTATTAAATGTTTTTTATTTTTAATTTAATTCTAAAATAATGTTACTATTAATATTTTATTATTTTTAGTTTTTCTATATACTTTATAAACTTAACAATTGTTTTTTATTTTTAATGTTTTGTTAATTCTAAAATTTTTGTATCTTGTTTTCTCATTTCTGTTGAACATATTCGATACCTAGGACTCCATCTTGACAAGAGACTTAATTGATATCCACACACAAGACTGAAACGACAAGAAACTGCTCGTAGATTCCGATTGCACTTACTTAACAAACACTCTAAACTTCCCATTCACTACAAAAAATTAGTATATACCACGATAATCAAACCAATTTGGACACATGGAATTGCGCTCTGGGGCTCCACCAAACCATCAAATTCCTCCCGCATCCATTCCTTACAATCCAAATCCTACGTAAAATCCTTCATAATCTTTATTACGTTACCAATAAAGCCATTCACTAAGACCTTAATATCCCATTCGTTGCAGATTTGGCCCACAACTGATATGCGCCTTTTCATTCCAAACTCCTTAACCATCCTAACCCATTAATTCTTAATCTTTCATTCTTAACAATCCCTGATAATCCTCCGAGGTGTCTAAAAAGTAGATGGCCACGGGATCTTCTAATTTAAATTAATGTTTGAAGTACCACAATGGGTGGTTCCTTCCCAAGGTTCACTACAAAAAATTAGTATATACCACGATAATCAGACCAATTTGGACACATGGGATTGTGATCTGGGGCTCTACCAATCCATCAAATTCCTCCCGCATCCAATCCTTACAATCCAAAATCCTTGATGCTCCTTATTACGTTACAAATAAACTCATCCACAAAGACCTTAATATCCCATTCGTTGCACATTTGGCCCAAAATAGATATGCTCCTTTTCATTCCAAACTCCTTACCCATCCTAACCCATTAATTCTTAATCTCTTAGCCCTAATTTGTTCTTATCTTAACAATCCCTGACAATCCTCCGAGGTGTCTGAAAAGAAGATGGCCGCGAGACTTTCTAATTTAAATTAATGTTTGAAGTACCACCAATGGGTGGTTCCTTCCCAAGATTTGCATGTGTATATGAAACATACAACATATTTACCAGTTGTATTATTTTGTACAGTTGTAAATTACATTAAATAAATAAAATAACTTCAACACGAGCCCAAAAATCTACGCTAAAATTAAACTTACAGTAGTGTGTTAAGTAAAAGTTTTGTATGAGCGCAGCGCACCAGAGTTTATTTTATTTTTTTTTTTTTTAATTATTTATTATTTTTGGATGTGTTCCTTTTTCATTATTTTGTTTACTATTTCTACTCTTTTTTTAAACTAACAATGATAAAAA
>NW_027108538.1:1756-2458 GCF_000696795.3 Halyomorpha halys
ATCTTCTTCTAATATAAATAATAAAGGTTCATTATTGGATGAGTATGCATTTATTTAATGTGTTGTAGTGAAAAACCCTTCCTTACTAAATGTCTCTATTTCAATATATTGGTATGTATGAGAGGCACCAGCTGGAATTTTTTAACTTGAAGTAATTTCTTTTGTCGCCATATTTCCTCATATTGTTACTATTAATATTTTATTATTTTTAGTTTTTCTATATACTTTATAAACATAACAATTGTTTTGGACTGTTTTTTTTTATTTTTAATGTTCTGTTAATGCTCACAATGTTTCTCTTGTTTTTCATTTAGCCCTGACGAAGCCCTGCAAAGTGGGACGAAACTTTGGTTAAGAATAAATGGTTTTCTTTTACTATTTTGATACCTTTGTTGACCGCCACACGGACTATCTTCCTACAAAATTTGTATTCATTATCCACACCTCGAGAAACCCAAAAATACGAACTTTTATAGTAACAAAATAATAAAGTTTTTTGTTCATAATTTTCCCATTTCATTAAAATAAAGGTCTTTAAACATTTTTTTTAAATCATCAAGGTAGCCATAACTTCAACATGAGCCTACACAAAACTTAAAGACTTACGGTAGGGTGTTAAGTAAATGTTTTGGATGAGCGCAGCGCACCAGAGTATGTTTTTTGTTTTTTTTTTAATTATTTATTATTTTTGGATGTGTTCCT
>NW_027108538.1:3759-4318 GCF_000696795.3 Halyomorpha halys
TAAATTAATGTTTGAAGTACCACCAATGGGTGGTTCCTTCCCAAGATTTTCAAGTGTATATGAAAGATACTACATATTTACCTATTGCATTATTTTGTACAGTTGTAAATTACATTAAATAAATAATTTTAAAAAAATTTATAAAATAGGTTTTTCACATCTTTTTGATTTCTTCAAACCAGCTCTAACGATTTTGATTAAACTCATTAAACTCAATATATCAACGTTTAATTAAACGTTCTTTGATATCAGATACGTTTTATTCTCATTGAAATCTTATTAAAAAAAAAAATCGAACCACCTAATTTATGGCTTTTTTTTTTTTTTTAAGAATAGTAAATTTTCTAAAATATGAGCCCTTATAACCCTACTTATGTTCAATAGTTCCCGATAAATAGCTTTTTAAAAAGTAACATTTCATAAAAAAAAAATACACTGAAAAATCAGAAGTTAGCAAATTTATTTTGAGAAATATATAAGAAGATGGTCAGGAATGCGGTAAAAAGAGAAACAAAAATAGTTTACAACTATTTATTTTCCGACGTTTCGCCCCACTTTG
>NW_027108538.1:11758-14913 GCF_000696795.3 Halyomorpha halys
AATTATTTAGTAAACAATTACCAGTCTCAAGAAAGAAATTTAAAGATTATAAATAAATAAATAGGTCTATTAGGGCTCATATTTTAGTAAATTTAATCTTCCTTAAATGATTCTTAAATTTTTATTGTTGTTGGTAGTTTTAAAGATATAAAGCTCCGAATAAAAAAATAATTTTTATTAACGTTTTGAAAGAGCCACCATTTTTTATTCTCTCTCCCAATACTTCGCAGACTCATCAATTCAAACTAGTAATTATTCATAGTGTATGAAGCATGCCGTCAACCGAATTGCCGGACACACTTCACTTTTGGTTGGCTGGTTGGGTTGGAGTGGACTGTATAATTGAAAATGAACATGATTAATTAATAAAAATAAAATTCTATTGTTTAAGTTACAAATGGTGTAGTGGGTGGCCGAAAGAAAACATATGTTTAGATGATTAGTAAATTTTGAAGGCTGGGCTATGGAATGTTATATAATGAGGTGGTTGATGATGATTACTATGTGGTGGTGAATGTTAATGATTGCCATGTGGACTTATTTCTTCTTTCCTCCCTCCGCATTTTTAAGCCTCTCTCCCCTCTGCTACTGGGAATAACTCCGAGAGTTCTACTCACTCATGGTAGATATTGCTGATGAAAGACATAAGAAATGATGCACTGCTTCTCTGGCTGAAGACAAGATGGCTCTCTTCTCACCTTAGTCTGGGTTGTGTTCTCTTGCCACCGAGAGCGCTGGAGGAGGTGAGATTTGGCTGTTGGCCACATGGGGCGCTAATCCTAGACAGCCTTTCCGATTCAACCTTTCGGTTCCCGTAGGTTACCCGGAACACATATTGTTCATTAAATTAATTAAAAATTGGGGTGAAATAACCACTTTTTTTTCTCTCTGGCTCTTGTACTAAAAAGGTAGAGATGTCACAGAAGTGTGGGATGTATATGTAGTCAAGAAAGCAGAGATAAGTTTTTATTCTTCTATAATTTTATATTAAAAAATTTGGGCTAATTTTTTAAATCATTTTGTAAAAATTAGTATTTTTTTCATTAAAACAGGTAAATTAGACGATGAATGGATGAATCACAGCTCTAGCTTACATTAACACCATATTAGTTATAACGATAGTTAACAAATTGATAGCAAACAACAATTATACGATAAACATAACATAAATTCGCCGCTCTCAGAAGACGGGTTAGAAATTGGATGGAGGATCTGGAGTCATATTTTAATCTGGATAATGTACTAGGAACCTCGACATGTCATCTTTATTTACCACCGCACTTTCTACGTCTTTCAGACATGAGTGGATACGTTTATAAAGAGAGAAATAAAAATAAAAATCTATATACTAAAGCACGTACTACACGTAATACCACTGTTCCATTAAGATGATTGGGCTTATTTTTAGGAACTCAGATCTAACGACAACCTTCTTTTCGGTTCCATTCTAGATATTCTTATTTTTTTTTAAATCGATTTTTTAGATGTATTACTGAATTTGTAGGAGTGGGTAGCTCATTGTTCAGGCAATGGACTACTCACTCCAAAGACCCGGGTTCGAAGGCTGTAGTAGATAATTATTTTCAAAATATAAGAAGATGGTCAGGTCTGTGACCAAAAAAGAAGAAGCGATTGTTTTTAGCTATTAATTATCCGTATGGTGTAGGATAAATATTATGTAAAAAATAAGAGACAAGAAAATTATATACAAATAAAAGGAAGGAAGACATAAATTAGTATTAATATAAAATAAACTTGAATAAACAATGATTATTTACAATTACTTAACAATGGTAAGACTAAAAAATAGGTAAAATATACGGTTAAAAAGTAGAAGAGCTGCATATAAAACGAAAAAACAACAGAAAAGTAGATGTGAGGACACGAAATTTTATGTCTTTTATTTTATTTATATATAATTTTCTTATCACATATTTTTTACATAACATTTATCCTACCTTAATTTACCTTTTTGAATCTTATTGTTGTAATGTTCTTAGTTGTTTTTTGTCAATTTTTAGCCCTGATGAAGCTCTGCAAATTGGGGCGAAACATCGGACATTAAATTGTTAAAACTATTCTTCTTTTTTGGCCGCAGCCCTGACCATCTTCTTATATTTTTAAAATAATTATCTACCATAGCTGGATTTGAACCCGGGTCCTTGGAGTTAGTAGTCCATTGCCTTACCAATGAACTACCCACTCCTACAAAGTACATTAAGTAGTTAAAAACTATTTGTTCTTTTTTTTTTTTTTTTACCATAACCCTGAACATCTTCATATTTTAAGTTATACGGTCAACTATATATATATAATTATTTTCTGTTTCCCCATAGCTGTAAGTTAGCCCTGTTGGTTCAGGAGCCCTTTGGGGTCCACCCAGTTTCATAAAGTGGGTACCCTTAATTGGGTAAAAATCTGGTGGTCGAGCGTAATTCTGACCAAATCACCTCCTTGCACAACCGTTGGTCTAGTATCAGTACTTCCTGACAAAGTACTGAACCCTTCATGGGTTGTAGCGGTACAGATTTAATTTAATTTTTAATTCCTAAAATTGTTTAAAATTATTGAAAAAAAAATCTTTGAAAAATAAATTAAAAGCAACTTAGAAACAGTGAACTTTCTTGTTCACTAAAAACAAACAAAATAATTTCATCTTTCTTATTTCTGTGTCCTTTTTAAAATTTTAAAGCTCACCAACAATCTCTAAAAAAATTCTAAAAAATCTGAAAATATTAACAGAATAAAAAAAAACAAATGAGACTACGTCCCAGATAAATTTTTAAACTATAATTTTCTCATTATATTTCCTAAATATCAAAACATAAATTGCTCTGATCAAAGATATTTTGTGATATATGTGCGTCACCAGGATAATCTAATATTTTTTTTTTAATTTTTAATAGATATTTTTCGCTATTAAAAAAGCCCCGGGATACAAATTAATTTTTGTAATAAATATACGCCAGTGATATACGAGAATATATACAACAATAATTATATAAAACGATTTTCTTGTGGATATAATTGCATAGTGAATTTAAATGTAATTAAATTAAGATATAAATATAGCTATAGAATACAAAAGGTTTTGATACGCCTACATCGGATTCAATATCGTCCATTAAGCTGTAACATGAAGACTATTAAATGAA
>NW_027108538.1:14963-15512 GCF_000696795.3 Halyomorpha halys
TTTATTTATTATTTTATTTATTTATTTTATTATTTATATTTTTCCTCGTTCAATTTTATATTTTTGTCAGTGGTTTGATTTTAAAAACTGAAACACTAACTCTATTGTTTTATCATCGTCTCCAAGTGTTTTTGAAATATCTGGGTTTAATCGTAAGCTATTAAGGTGTGGTGTGAAATATTTTTGTTGCAATACTGGCAGTTCGGAGGCGTTTCTTTTAAAATAACATAGGAGTGGGTGAGCCTCGTGTGGCCTATTCTCAGCTTGGTCAGTGTAACCTGCTTGTGGTAGGAGGTATCCCAGGGATTATTAAATATTTTTTATTAATTTTCAGTTTGCTCTTTGGGCTTTCATTCCACAAAGATTAAAGCTTATTAAATTAAAGCTAGTTTTATGGACTATTAAGTAGTTTATGACGTTTATCTTCGTAGGAGTAGTAGTGTCCATGATATTTGCTCAAAGAAATTTATTTATAGTAGTTTGGACAAAATATCATGTGAAAAAAACTTTACGAAGATACGTGAAATAAACTAGTTTATAGTAAGTTGA
>NW_027108538.1:15571-17635 GCF_000696795.3 Halyomorpha halys
GATACAAATTAATTTTTGTAATAAATATACGCCATTGACGTACGAGAATATATACAACAATAATTATATAAAACGATTTTCTTGTGGATATAACTGCATAGTGGATTTAAATGTAATTAAATTAAGATATAAATATTGCTATAGAATACAAAAGGTTTTGATACGCCTACATCGGATTCAATATGCTCCATTAAGCTGTAACATGAAGATCATTAAATTAAATTAATTATTAAATTAAATTAATGACCAACTGCTACGCATAAATAAATTCTGATAATTTGAAATTTGCTTTATCTGTAATGAAACTTCCATGTAGATATATTACGTAATATATAAGAACGCTTAGTGTATGGGAGAGTCAAAAAAAAATTTCAGGTGTGCCCATAACTTTCCTTACCACAAAGCCAACATATAGCAGCAGAATTTTAGATAATTTGAAATTAAATAGATTTAAAGATATTTAAAAAAAAGTCCTATAAGGCTACCATAGAGGGCGAGTTACACGCTGGGTTCTCAATTTTAGCCACTTTTAAAATATTACTTGATTTAACTGCATTAATTTTCCTCTTTCTGTTTTAAATAAATGATTCGATAGTGATATAGGAGCATCGCTTCTAGGGAGTACATATGATGTTTAAAGTAATATAATTTAGAAGGGTGAGAAAAAAGGAGTTTTAGTGGGGCGGGTTGACCGGGAAAGATTGCCTTTTAATATCTGTTGTTATATAGTCTCCTCTTGTGATATTGTGTCATTTCGTACATCAGCTAATATCGCTACAATGAACATTTGGAGTGTTCCGATAGATATATAATTTTTGAAATTATTATAAAAAAGAATTATTAAAGTTTCCATGGTTTCCATAGAGGTTTCCATGAAAATCTGCCTATAACTTATCCTTTTTTATAAGGCAATCAACAGGAAATAGTGGTATTTGCTAATGCATACTGATGTTCAATCTCGGATATATTAGTAATATCATTATTTACAGTACTACATGATAGCAGCTGATATTATATTAATTATTAAGATTAAAAAAAAATAAAACAAAAAACAAACCGTTAATTGAAAATGAAATAAATTTTTTTAATATAAAAATTAAATTTGTTAAATTTTTTTTGTGTATGTTTATTTTCTTCAAGAAATAAATTATTTCGGGAATGTGATGTCTATTGTCGTTAAGTAAAGTTTACAAATTACATGGTAGTCCAGTGCCGATCTAGCGCAAAACATATGTGAATCCTTCCATTCTAAACTCCATAACCAAACAAACCCCCAAGGCACCTGAAAAGAAGATGGCTTTGAGACTTTTTAGTGTGGAAATGTTATTGGAGTGCTACCAATGCGCAGTTTCTCCATAAGTCGGTATTATGTCACTGTATGACTAATATCACAGTTAGTAGATGTATTTCTATGCAATGCAGTTGTAAATATAAATATAAAACTCCCTCATCCAACTCCTCCTCACCCTATGCCAATTTACGTCAGGGTTATTATCTGTCGTACAAATAATTGCAACCATTATTTTAGTTCTTATTTCAACACCATAATTTTCTTGATACATCACATGTCCATTTTTTAATATATAATAAAAATAAAATTATTTATTTATTTAAGTGTTTCGACCACCAGGTTAAAAATTAACAATTAATATTACAAGTTACATTACATTACAATTTAAAATTACAATTACTATTACAAGTTACATTACATTACAATTTACAAATTTACAATTACGATATAAAATTTTTAAAAAAATACTCTAATTGATTGAAAAAAATGGATAGTCTTTAATATCAGGACATATGCTTATGATAATTAACTATTTATCTTTGTTAGCGGTAATAAATAATGGATAAATATAATATATTTAAAAAATAATAACTGACTGAAGAAAATAAACTATTCTTAATATTGGAGTTTTTTATTAGTTTCTACTCTCTTTAATTATTTTTAAATATTTTTTAATGTATTCAATGACACTCTAATATAGATGGGAACAATCACTCTGGAAAAACCAGTCACTGAATACCCTAATTTATTTGCTCCTTCTGGGAAGTGTCGGA
>NW_027108538.1:19485-19698 GCF_000696795.3 Halyomorpha halys
AAAATTACAATATCTGTACGTGAGAGAAGAAAACATACTTAAATTCGGTTTGTTTCAGCTCACCAACATTTAAGAAAAAATTAATAAATACAATTTTATGATATTAGTCATGTTAAGCCACCTCAATTCGACATAGTACCATGAACTAATTTATACTTTTCTAGGAACCATTGAAATATTAAAAATTGGTTTTGATTTATTCGATAAAGTGCA
>NW_027108539.1:0-1571 GCF_000696795.3 Halyomorpha halys
GAACTCTAAAAACAGTTTACAATATAAGGTCACGAGGCCATGTTCTTTTCAGAGGAGGATTGCCAGGAATGGAAGAGGAAGCAAGGTTAGATACTAGTGGGTTTGAGTGGTTAGGGAGTTTATTATGGAAGGAATAATATCGGGTTCGGGCTAGATCGGCTACATAAGGAACATTTAGGTCTTTATGGACGGTTTTATTAGTAACAAAATAAGGAGGATTGAGGATTTTACGAAGGATTTTTGATTGTAAAGATTGGATACGAGAGGAATTCGATGGTTTAGTGGAGCCCCAAAGCTCAACTCCGTATGTCCAGATGGGCCTTATTATTGTCATGTAGATCAGTCTTTTGTAATGAGTTGGAAGTTTAGACCGTTTGTCTAGTGAGTGCTGTAATAGTCGGAATCTGCGTGCAGATTCCTATCTTTTCAGTCTTAAAACCAAAATTAAAATCATTTATCACTGTCACTATTTGTTAAAACATTATCAAACAATATTTTTGTATGTAATTAGAAACTGGTCGAGGTAGAATTAAAAGTTTACTAAATTAAAAACTGTTGGCAGAAAAAACACAAAGTTTTATCACACAAATAAAATAATTGTTTCTTAATAAATAACCTTTCCGCGTGTACATGTTCACCCATGTAACCTATACAATTTTTAGAATGTTGTATTGTTTTTAGCTTGGTCACAACAGTGATGCGTGGTCCATGTTTTGAATTTTATGAACTTATTGAATTCATCTCCAGAGTATCCAAGTTCCAATAGGATGTATTTTTTTTTTTTTTTTACGTATATTAATGGTAAATATGATTTAAAGAGGGATTCATATGGGAAACTGTGTAGTCTGAAAGCGAAAAAAAAAAGTAAGCATATTTTTATGATTTTGCTTATTAGTGGTTACCTAATCGGTACAAACAATTTTAAAATCGTTTTCCTAAGAGAATGTGTTGTAAATAATCACAAATTATGATGATTGTTCCTTACGAAAAATTGGATAGTAAAAGAATTTTATCTTAAGGTTTTGTTTTTTGATTTTTTGCACCTTTAGCTCGTAAGCGTCAAAAACCGTAAAAAATTGCTAGCGATTTTCACCTCCAGGATATGACGGATAAAAAAAAAATAATTGTCTTACATTGTAATTTACTATAAGAATCTGTAAAAAATAGTTATGTGAGCTGGAAAATAACTAGAGAAGTTAAAAAAAATTGACAATACTATAAAAATGTTTAATTTTCACTGTTTTTTAGGATTGGAATGTGATCTATCTACTGTTACGACCCATTAATAATTAAATGAAAATTCCTAAAATCGTAACGTAATGGTAAGTAAATTATTATTGTTATTTTTTAGTTATAAAAATGTTACTGGTAAACGCACTTTTACAGGAATCGTTATTTATTCCAACCTATTTCCGTCACAAACCAACAACGCCAGTTAGTTTCATTCAACTCTTTTCGAAGGTCGTTTCCTTGTCTACATCAGTAATAGAATTGTGTATTAATAAACCTTTGTTTAAACAGATTTATTTAACCATTAAAAAATCTACAACATAAATAAAATAATTTTAATA
>NW_027108539.1:2116-3247 GCF_000696795.3 Halyomorpha halys
TAGATTCTCCACATGTTTGTATCATGTCATAATATCACTTACAGCAAATTTACTTGATGTGTATATATGTATACACTTGTAAATAACAATAAATAAATTATAAAAAAAAAATAATATATTTCGAAATCAAAGAATTTCCTATTTAATTAATAAGATTTTATGTTGTATTCATATCGGTTATTTTTACCAGCTATTAAATAAATTCATTCCTTCGTTTCATGAAAAAAAATATTTTTTCAACAACAGTTCATAAACATTTGTGGAAATAGTTTCAGTGAAAGATAGTTTGTGAATATTCAAAACAAAAATATACAACAGATGTTAGGATGGAGGTACCAAAGCAGGTGTTGCAGAACACATTAGGCCACTATACGAATCCCCTAATTGTAGGAACTCCGTGTGATTGTCACAATAATTGTATCGTAGAGTTGTACGAGTATTGTAATCGTGCAGCTGTTCAACATAATTAGAGAAAGGTCATGAGCATGTGTTTTCGGATACGTGCAGGTAGTTTAGGGAATAGCTAAAATGTATAATTTTCGGTGTATTAGTCCTAGGCAACAAAACAAATGTCATGAATTCATTAATTCGAAGAATAGAGGAAAAAATGCTAAAACGTTCCTTGATGAAGCTAATCTCATGTAATTAAATTCCTTAAAAACATCAGTCCGTTTTTTCTTCTTTATTTTACACTAATGCCTTCAGACTCTTAATTAATTCATTTTTTATATAAATCTCGTTTGACGTCAAATTTACATTCACTTACTTTTTTCACTACTTTATTATTCAAAATACTTTATATTTATTGATAGATATTACAATCTGCCACACAGTTGTGGGCAATAGGTAATAGTGATGAATGATCTCATACATACTAAAATAAAATAAAATAAAATAAATAAATGAATGAAAAAAAAAAACAACAGAAGGATAAACAAAATGAACATGATCAAACTATGTGTATGAAATAAAATAAAATAAAATAATATAATCTATAGTCACATTTACATTCTAATATACAATATTTACACAATCGACCTGAGGATCCCTGGCCTACTCTATCCCCCACGTGTGAGGGGTAGAGCAGAGCTCAAAAGAACCCAGCGCATCCCTCTCGCCGCATCACTGGTA
>NW_027108540.1:0-1151 GCF_000696795.3 Halyomorpha halys
TATGTTAAAATTAATATATTAATATTATTTTAAAAATCTAATTGATTTTGCCAGTTTTATATATATGGCTAGTGGATTTAAATACAAAGCAGAGATTATTGATAATTTATCTATAAACAATACCGGATAATATCATTATTGTTTAAATACAAACGAAATATATTGTAAGATTAAAATACAGATAATTGACTATTTTAGGTTTATATGAAATATCTATAAATTAATTTAATACTGATGATCTTTAAAGAAGACGCGTCGTAAAACAAACAGCGAAACGAGGATGAAAGTTGTCAACAAGACAGAGGAAAGACATGAAGACATTCGATTACGCAAGTTAAAAAAGGTATTCAGGTCGCTTAGAAGTCAAAGTGAAACCGGGCAAGTTAAACACAGGCTGTTTGTAACACTGCGGACAGGACCAAATAATGATGACAGATGCCCAGAGAAACACGAACGCCTTACAAGAAGAGAAGGCGGAGATGGATGAAACATGAGAAAGAATGAGGTAACATGGAACTACAAGTACAACAGGAACGGAGCGTGCTCAAGAATTAAATGGAATGGAGGAGAAACTGAAGACTTAGGATTCTCCAAGAAAGTATAGAACTATTTGAACAAATCCATGACCATTAATTGTGCATGCAACATGTTGTAAAATAATGATTTTTATTCATTTTATATCCGAAACATAAGAATGTAATAAATAATTAAAGATTGCTTTTAAATGTTATTGCACACTTTATTCTGTTGTGTATAACATGCATAAACTTATTCCTATTAACCCGATTAACGATCTATAGAAGTCTATTATATAAGAAATCTATAGAATAAAATTTGAATATAATATTGCACAAAATTGGGCATTTGGCTCTTTTTGGGTTAAATTATACGATTTGGATTTCCGTGACATAAAATAGCACATTGCACAGCCTACATTAGATCATTTCAATTTAATAGCCTCAAATTAAATTTAATTATTTTTTATTAACTAAATAAAAAAATATTAGATGAGGCAATGCACGTGAAGTGTCGAATTCTAGATAACAATTTTTTTTTATAGATTTATTTATTGATAGATATTACAATCTGCCACACAGTTGTGGGCAATAGGTAATATTGATGAATGATCTCATACATACTAAAATAAAAAA
>NW_027108541.1:0-1262 GCF_000696795.3 Halyomorpha halys
ATGGTTAAGGAGTTTGGAATAAAAAGACGCATATCTGTTTTGGGTCAAATCTGCAACGAATGGGATAAACATAATTTCTAAATTTCAATTTTTTTTTCGGTTTTAAACCTACAGTACATATTTTCATTTCCGTTACGTCAGGGATAAAATAATTTATGGCATAATTATAAGAGATAGTTGACCGTGGATGACGAACGATGCGGTCAAAGATAAACACAAATAAATTGGATTAACCTATTTTATTGTGCCAACGTTTCGGCTCGTGTTTCTAGCCTTCTTCAGGGCTAAAAACAGAACAAGAACAACCACAGTAAGTATAGAAAAAAAAAGAAAGAAAGTATAAACAGAATAACATAAAATGAATAATTTTACAAAATAGAATTTATAAAATGAAGTGATGAGAGAAGCGGGAATAAAATGTATACATAGGTAATTGAAAAAGTGGGTAAAATAACACAATGAAGGAAATGAAGATATATAATGCAAAGAAGTATGGACATATTGGTTATTAATAATTCAAAAATTTAAAAATACAATAATAATTGATAAAGAGGCAAAATAAAAGTAAAGTATACCAAGAAATGAATAGAAAAAAAAATCTGAAAACACCAATAATAATGTAGTGAACAAAACTTATCACGTGGGTAAGGAAAATGGAGAAAAGTGGAGAGAATAAGGGGTAAGAGTAAAATAAAGAAAGGGGAAAGAAAACAAAAAGAGAATAAAAACGAACCTGTTAGCTGGAAAACCAAACGCCTAATGGATACTAATTGATGGCATGTTGAAAATATTAAAATTTACCTCGAATAAATATATATTCATCCATTGTAATGCCTTATAATGTTTTTCTTCGTAGAAGTAGTAGTTTTTATAATATTTTCTAAAATAAATTCACAAAATATTAATTTATAGTTGTTTGGACAAAATATTTGATTTAAAAATTATTACACCTCAGGAATTAATAGACGCAAATTTGTCTGATAGCACTCAAACTATAGATAATTTAATGTACTATAAAGTTTTGATTTATATAAAAAATACATATATAATCGGAGAAAAAGAATTGATTTATGAAAGACTTTCAGGAACTATTAGACGCTCAGATGTTTATGGGCGTACCGAGAGGGGAACAGCTGTCCCCAACCCTTTAGTACAAGAGCCCAAGAGGTTATCTCACCCCCATTTTTGATTACTTTAATGAAAACTATGTATAATTAATAGTCAAAATTGATGAGTCTGCCAAGTATAGGTAGGGGGAATAA
>NW_027108541.1:3041-4382 GCF_000696795.3 Halyomorpha halys
TATTTATATTTAATTTCCATTAATTTTCTTTTTTGTAATAAAAATAATATAACCCAAGTGAATTGGCTGGAACCACTTCCACATCCGCCATGCTTGATTCTCTGAAAAACACTGACATGTGGATGGTCCGCTCTTTGTTTACCGATCATTTGTACAAGCCTCCGGATTCGTGGCGAGCGGCCAACATGTGGATCCCCCTTTACAACTAGGTCTGTTAAATGGAGAATGACGTCCTACAACAGACCAGCTGAGCTCTACATCATCGTGTTAGGTTATTTGCTCGTATTTTGTGTTTTAATTGTCTTAGTATTGTTTTGGACTTTTTTAAGCAGGGCAATGAGTTGCCAAATCTTCACATTTCTACTTTTCACTTACTTTAGGCATGTTGTAATAAATTACTGTAATCAAAAGTTAGAAGTAAACAATAACAGGAAGTTTTGGAAGGAAAGGTTACTAAACAAGTTACTAAGAAAATCCGCTAGGAGCTCTCATGCATTTAACATGGCTTTAAAAAGAGCTGCTCATAATCCTATACTTATAACATTTAACATTGTAAAACATTTTATATTTAACACAATATAATGAATACTGCTATAGTGAAAACAAAAACTTATCATGGTAACTGATAGCGGGTAGAAACGAACAAAGATTTAGATAAATTCTACTTATCTGCATCGGAAGTTACTCGACCTAATAAATCAGATTTATTTTCTTTTGTCTAACCTGAATTATAATTTTGTAATAGTTATAAGTTTAGTAAAGTTATTTTTTTTTTCTAGTTTGTAAAATTGTTCAAAGTACAACATTAACTAAATTCGCCAGTGCAATCGATTTTCAAATGGGATTCAATCGATTTTAATTTTTAAAAAAAATATCTATATACACATAGAGACACAGATACACATAAAGACATAGCAATGAGTAAAGAATATCATACTAACCACCGAATTAATCCATGATTCCCTTTCACCTCTGGATCTCATAAACCTATCGATGGCTTCATAAGCATACCAACACGGCTTGAAAACATCGTCTGCTTCATCGGCATTGCTTTCGGATTCCATAACCTTCCTCCGCAGAGGTCTGTACGAAGACATTAGTGATTCCTTTTTCTTTTTTAATTCAGTTATCGGGATGGAGGGATCAAATACTCTTTGTATATCAACCCAGGCCTCACTTAATTTCATCCTGTTCTTATGCTCTGGATGTTTTGGATCCCAAAGCACCGTCTTTTTTTCATATAGCTCAATAAAGTAAAGAGTTTTCTCATTGCTCCAGTCCATTCCTAGAAAAAAAAATTAAATTACTTAAGCAATAGTTGCAGATGTTAATCACAAAGCT
>NW_027108541.1:6182-6794 GCF_000696795.3 Halyomorpha halys
GTGTAGAGTAACTACCCATTGGTAGCACTCTAATGACATTTTACATTAGCTGGTCTCGTGGCCATCTTCTTTTCAGGCGCCTCGGATGATTGTCAAGAATGGAAGAGGATACAAAGCTAGAAACTATCAAATCTATTAAAAAAATCATTTTGAAACACCTTTAAAGGGGCCTCTAAATGTTGGCCAAGCCATGGCGAACTCAGACATGCGCGAGCATGTGGGTGGGGGGTGGCTAGAACGAGTTGCCGATCCGTCGAGGGTCTATTTTTGGCCACAGATCAAAGGGGTTCGTGAGAGCGCTCGTGTAGCATCTCCACCATTGTTCTTTGTCTAGTAGTAACTGAGAGCTGTTAGAAGGTTAAAGGTGTTTGTTGGGACTTTTTATAATAAGTTTTATATTTAATCTTATTTATTTATAATGAGGTGTAGATAGTTGACCGTAGATTAATGATTGGAGTCAGTAAGTTTGTCGGGGGGTGCGATCAGCAAAGAACAACATAAATAAACAAAACCATAATTATTTATTTTATCCCGACGTTTCGACCTGAGTTTCAGGTCTTCATCAGGGCTATAGAACAAAAGAGATAACAACAACATTTAGAGTAACATACA
>NW_027108541.1:6844-7225 GCF_000696795.3 Halyomorpha halys
AGGAATTACCATTCAGACACATGGAATAACAATTAAAAGTGCAAAAATATTATTCAAAACTAATTGGTACTCAACTCCATACATGGTAACTCAGTGAGAACCTTCTCCAGGAGGAGAGGGGTTGCCAACATTAAAATATTATAATTATTCTAAAATTAAGAATAAGGTTAAAAATTCACTAAAATCTTAAAATTCAAAAAATAAATAATTTTTAATAAATCATTCGATTTTTTTTACTTTGTTGAAATTTACAACTGTATATTACATAATACATTCAGTAAATATGGTCTTAGTTAAAATGGAGTGTTACAGGCGTGTAGAGTAACTACCCATTGGTAGCACTCTAATGACATTTTACATTAGCTGGTCTCGTGGCCATCT
>NW_027108541.1:7721-8538 GCF_000696795.3 Halyomorpha halys
CTCAGGTCGAAACGTCGGCATAAAATAAATAAATATGGTTTTGTTTATTTATGTTTTTCTTTGCTGACCGCACCCCCCGACAAACTTCTCCAATCTTATTTATTTATATTTGATTTCCTTTCATTTTCTTTTTTTTTTGTAATAAAAATAATATAATCCCGGTGCAATGGCTGAAACCACTTGTACGTCCGCCATGCTTGCCTCTCTGAATAACAATGATATATGGTTGGCCCGCTATTTGTTTACCGAGCATTTGTACAAGCCTCCGATTCGTGGCGATCGGCCAACATGTGGATCCGCATTAACTTATCCTTGTTTCTAATCATATAATTCCATACCACCAGTTTGGATTAAGAACATCCACTCCACTATCCAGAAATGTTATCGTGTTGTTGGCGTCGTCTCGTCTTCTTTGGAGCACGGAATGTACTGCGCGGGAGCCTTTTTCGATATAGAACAGGCTTGTGATCGAGTCTGGTACCCGGGACTGCTTTACAAATTCTGTAAATTCTTACCTCGTATATACTTTCTCATCATCCGTTCCTTCTCACTGATACATTATTCAAAACAAACCACAATGGTTCCTCCTTCTCTTTTCAGTCCGCTGGTGTTACTCAAGGTAGTATCCTCGGTTCCATCCTCTACACACATATACAGCTATCATCATAACCATTCCTAATACTATCCTCACCATATATGACGACGACGCATGAATGTTCGCTGTTAATAATAACCCATTAATTGCATCCCAAACTCTCCAATCCCATATCACAACCCTCGAAGAAAGGTGTCGAAAATGGAGGTAAAATTAAATCCC
>NW_027108541.1:11198-11585 GCF_000696795.3 Halyomorpha halys
TCATAAAAACTACTACCCCTACGAAGATAAGTGTCATAAACTACTTTATAGTAAGTTAAATTTCCTTTATTTTGAGTGTTGCCAGACATATGTGCTTCTTATGTATCTAGAGATATATTTTTTCGAAAATGAAACATTTTATACGAACACCTACAAATTAACGTTTTGTAAATTTCCTTTGTCTAATATCATAAAAACTACGACTCCTACAAAGATAAACGTTATAAACTATTTTATAGTAAATTTAACTAGCTTTAATTTAAGTGCTGACAGACTTCTGTACGTCTTATGCTTTTTGAAATAAATGTTTTTATATATCAAACATATTGTCCGAACAACTATAAATCAATTTATTTTAGCAAATATCATGAAAACTACTATCCCTAC
>NW_027108541.1:14410-15645 GCF_000696795.3 Halyomorpha halys
TATATATATAAAAATAATAATATGTTCAAAGCGACATAGACATAAATCGGGAGCATGAAGGATTAATTTGCATTGCATTTGTGTAATGGATTGAACATATTATGTGTATCAATGGAGAAGAGAGTTATGAGAGGGAATAGAGACAACGAAATAATGGGAAGAATGAATAAGGAAAATTTAATAACTCCATGGTTATAATAGATTGGTCACCTCTAGATAACCCACCAGTATGTAGGAAATGGGTCATTAAAAAAAAAGTTTGAATTTTTAAGAAATTAATTTTTTTCGATCCCTCTAAAACAGAAAAACATTAAATTAATAGGTTGCATTACATATGGTTACGTAATTCAAATTAAATATTACCTTTTTCTAGGAATGGTACTTGAAGGTATACTGCGAAATACTTATCTTGTTTTGGTTCTGAAATATATATATTTTTTTTTAAACAATCATTGCCAGTGTATTAGCTATTGACCAACTAATATTATATTGTATATAAAAACAGAGAATTAGCTATGGAGTCATCTGATACTATTCATTTGTTTTGTTTTTTACCTACTTATTTGTGTTTTTCATTGACCGCACCCCCAACCATCTTCTCCTCATTCATCATCCACGGTCAACTATCTCTCATAATTATAAATAATAATATGTTCAAAGCGATAGGTTAAACAGGCATAGACAATAAATCGGGAGCGTGAAGGATTAATTTGCATTGCATTTGTGTAATGGTTGAGAAGGGAGTTATGAGAGGGAATAGATAAAACGAAATAATGGGAAGAATGGATAAGGAAAATTTAATAACTTCCAAGGTTATAATAGGTTGGTAACCTCTAGATGACCCGCCAGTATGTTGGAAATGACTAGGAAAGGGGTCATTAAAAAAAAAGTTTGAATTTTTAAGAAATAAATTGTTTTCGATTCCTCTAAAACAGAACAACATTAAATTAATAGGTTGCATTACATATGGTTACATAATTCAAATTAAACATTACCTTTTTCTAGGAATGGTACTTGAAGGTATACGGTGAAATACTTATCTTGTTTTGGTTCTGAAATATAGATATTTTTTTTTAAACAATCATTGCCAGGGTATTAGTTATTGACCAACTAATATTATATTGTACTTGTAAACAGAGAATTAGCTATGGAGTCATATGATACTATTCATTTGTTTTTTTTTACCTCCTTAATTGTGTTTTGTTTTTGTTTTGACTTATTTATATATTTTTTAT
>NW_027108541.1:16055-17621 GCF_000696795.3 Halyomorpha halys
AATTAGGTAGACAATAAATGGTAATATACATAATAGAGGGGGAGAAGAGCTATTTACAAAATTATAATTAAAAAAAAAATAATAAAATAACATACAGCCTATAGTATAAGCCTAAGAATAATTATTAGAAAAAAAATCACTATTATGCTTATATGGATGAAAAGGACATGAACTCAAAAGGCATAATTATGTAAAAAATTTATATTCCTTAAATAACTTATTTTTACACATTTTAAATCCATAGCAGATAAAATAATTTACTTTTGAAAGTCTATTAAAATATTTTCGAAGGTCAAAACTTTAAAAAAGTAAATTTATTTTATTCATGTACAAGGATATGAGCAATATATACAATAATATTTTCTTTAAAATGGCTGCTACTCTGCGAAAAGAACTCAGACACACAATTTTCAATTTAATTTTTTTAATGATATGATCGTACTGTAAAGCAATATATCAACTATTTACGTAAATTTACCTGTTTCGATAAAACAAAACAAAAAAAACATTCTGTCATACCTTTATTGGTATAACAACAGCCAAACATGGGTCTGTTATTGTGACGTAGACAGTGATACAATAATTTGTTCAAATAACTAACAAGGTTTAAAAATATATACAAAAATAACAATTTGCAAGTAAAATACAGATAACAATTCTATCTAATTTTTTCAGAATCGAGGCAAATTATAATTATGAAAGACGACAATCGTCCATAAACCGTGATCTTTTTAAAACTGTATTTACAACAGCCCGGGCCAAGTATCCTCCAGCTAGAGATTCATCGCTTGTCAAGAATTCCTTTCTTCCTGCTGTCTCGTCAGCTATATCTGCATCCTTAAATATACAAGAAAACAATAAATATAATTATAGAAGTTACTGCAAAAATCACAAATCTTTTGAACAAGGAAAAGACTTAACTAGTATAAATAAATATTTATATAGAAAAATTAACTGCTTATAATAAGCATAATAAATTCATATAATAAAAAAAGAATATTTAAAAATATATAAAAGAAATGATGAAAATGGAAAATAAAAATAAAACTAGCAAATTTGATAAATAAAAGTTTAAAAAAATAAATAAATTATGATTCTTAGTAAAATAAATATTAGAAATTATAAAACAATACACTGGATTGTGACGCATCTGATGGGATTGGTACGAGATCTTAAAGAAATATGGAGGAGGTAGGGTATGAAGTTTTTGATGCAAACTACAGTGTAATCTCAGCAATCCGAACTTCAGTACTCTGAACACTCCAGTAATCCAAACAGGTGTAAAAAAAAAAGGTTACTTTTATTTTTTTTTGGAAACTCAGCAGGGAATAATATTTTTGTTTTCAAATAAAAGTGCACATGTGTAAAAGACATTTTTAATTTCCCGATCTAGAGGCAAGTTATTGTAATCACCATAAAAATCAGAAGTGGAAATTTTTACAGTTTCCATATCGGGTAATCTAATTCCTATGGAAGTGTTCATAATATATTTTGTTGGAATTAGAAATACATAATATCTATTTTATAAATCAATGGAATATGGTCCGGGTGCAGTAAAAAAAAACT
>NW_027108541.1:17671-18085 GCF_000696795.3 Halyomorpha halys
AAAAGAACAAATAGTTTTTAACTATTTAATGTCCGACTTTTCTTCTATATGGATTCTAATTTAAATTAATGCTTGAAGTACCACCAATTGAATACATTGGTTCCTTCCCAAGATTTTCAAGTGTAAATAAAACATACAACATATTTACTTATTGTATTTATTATTTGTACAGTTGTAAATCACATTAAATGAAAAAAAAAAAAGGAAAATATAATCAGTAATTAGGAAAACAGTATAATAAATCAAAATGTGAATTAAATAATTTTAAAACAAAAATAAATATAAGTGAAACCTTGTTCATTTTTAAAAAGACGGTTCAGAAAATGTAGAAATAAATAAAACAATAAAAGAAAAGAAAAATGCCTTTCTAATTCAAAATAAATTTTACAAATTTAATTTCGATGACTTGTAGAT
>NW_027108541.1:20001-20542 GCF_000696795.3 Halyomorpha halys
TGTGCGATCTACTATTGTATGTTCTGCAATTTCAGGGAAACCAAACGTGAGACACTGGGGGGTAAATGTTCTAAACGAAGTTCTACAGCTTTCCCTGAAACCTTGGGAGCCATGTTTGCTCATCTTATAATGCCATATGGCAAACAAAGATATAATGTTAATTGTATATGTATAATGTATTGCATTATATTATTATGTATTCTGTAACCATATAAAAAATAAAGAGATTTGAAAAAAAAAAAAGAAAAAAGAAAAGGTGGAATTTCATTCTAGTTAAAAATTAATTAATTTTTTATTTAAACTTATGTTTATGTTTTTTTTTTTTAATTTATTGTATATAATTCATACTCCCTACAATATAATATTTTATCTTCTATGAATATCAATTACTATCTACTTAATTTATTGCTACATATATTTCTAAGTTTATTATTTTATTATGTTTCTCTGAATTAAGGTTGTCAGATTGTTATCTTGCTTTGTTTTTCCACTCCTAATGAAGGCCCCAAATTCAGGACGAAACGTCGGCACAAATAAATAA
>NW_027108541.1:23717-24649 GCF_000696795.3 Halyomorpha halys
TAATGTGAACTGCTACACCCCATAAAGGGCCACAGTTCAGTACTTTGTAAGGAAGCACTGTTTTTAGAACAATCGTTATACAAGGAGGTAATTTTTTTATTATTTATGTCAGAATTTTCCCCAATTAAGGGAACCTACTTTATAAGGCATACACTATTTCGTTGCTAAACAAATTTTTTTCTGGAAGATCGTTGATTGACCGTGTGTAATAATAAAAGGAAGATGGGTTCTATCAAAGAAAAAACTCAAGTAGAAATAAAACTATTTAATGTGAGCCAATGTTTCGCCCCACTTTGCAAGGCTTCATCAGGGCTAAAAAAGATACAACACTTAAATGAGGTAACATAGTAAGCAAATAGGTAACATAATAATATTTAACTAAGGTGTTGCTAATTATGATAATTTCTATGAATATGAACGGCATAAATAAAAGAAAATAAAAAAGATGTACAGTGAAAAATAAAATTAAATAATAATAACAAAAAGGTTTGGACAACTAATGAATGCGGACATAATTTTCTAAACCTTTTACTTTTTACAGTACATCTTTCAAATTTTCTTTAATTTACATTGTTCATTTTCATAGAAACTATCATAATTAACCAAACCTTAGTTAAATTTTATTTTTATTACCTATTTGCTTCCTTTGTTTCCTCATTTAAGTGTTTGAATCTTTTTTTTTTTTTTTTATCTTATCTATTCTCTTACTTTGTTATATTATTTTAGTTGTTTTTATCTTTTTTAGCCCGGATGAAGCCTTGCAAAGTGGGACAAAACGTTGGCTCACATTAAATAATTTTATTACTATTTGAGTTTTTTCTTTGAAAGAACCCAGACCATCTTCCTTTATATTATTACGCACAGTCAATCAACGATCTTCCAGAAAGAATTTTTTTATTTACAAAATAGTGTATGTATACCTAAGTATTTAC
>NW_027108542.1:0-19076 GCF_000696795.3 Halyomorpha halys
AGTGGTTAAGGTAGGTTCGAGGCTAGGGTCCAAAGTCCAAGGACACGTGAGTGGTTTAGGCTGGTTCGAGGCTAGAGTCCAAGGACAAGTGGTTAAGACTGGTTCTAGGCTAGGGTCCAAAGTCCAAAAAGGCTCATTTACTGGACCAGAACCGGCTTATTATCCCTACTATTGTTATTGGTAAAACTAAAAGATTGCATAACCATGACAAAACAAGGGTTTGATAAAGAATTTTATATTGATACATCGGTCCACCAGTGCAGATATTAAATCTAATTTTATAGAAAATATCCCAGAAATTGGAGGAACTTAAATTGCATCACCCACCGCTAGCGATCGAGGAGTCTTCTATGTGGAACCTCGGGGAAAAGGAACAAATGGGATTCTGTGGAGAGCTCTGGAAATGACAATCATCACATCATTTCTTCTTTGTTATTCTTGTTTCCTCGTATATTTTATTTTTTTATTGGCGTATCCTTTTTTTTATATTCCATGTTGTCTCTCTTTTATCGTAATGGCGTACCACTGCAAATATACACAAAATATTATCTATATACTTTTTAAATAAAAATAAAAGCAAAAGAAATATGAAAGAAGATTTAGTTGTTTTTGTTTTTATTGTAAATGATAAGCAATTTACAGGAAATGTGTGGATGAAGATCAAGGATACTATAGCAGAAATTGACGCTAGATAAAAATATTTCAGACGTGTTACTAATTTTAAATGCCATCATATTTTCCAGATTTTCAAGCATTTATGACATTTTTAATGCACCCAGGAAGAAAATATACACCAATTGTTAAAGTTAGATAGATTATTGGTCAAATTATTATTATAAAAACCCCCAACAACCCAAAGCCGAGGAGTTAGGGTGATTCGATGAAATATCACTTTATTAATTACTTTTTTTGGGTCTAATTTTCGTAATATGGCTTAGTAAATGAAAAAAATGTATAATTTTATGACCTTTTATTTTCATAAGATAAAAACCGATTTCGAAGGCATATTACAAATGGTAGGTACTTAGGTATCATCCTAATAGATGTCCTAAGTAAGTAGATATTAAGGATATTGAGGGAGTTGAGGGGTAACATTGGCAACCTCGTGTCTGCAGTAGCAAAAGTTCTCTTCCGGCTAGACTTATATTTATTGATAGGATTAATAGATTAATTACTTCTAGGATAAACCCCTCTCTAATGTCAGAATGATAGGCAGGAAATATACGAAAAAATAGAAGATATAGTATTTATTTATTAAATGCATTGAATTATCTGTCACTTCAATGTAAAATACTTACCATATTTAATCCAACTATATTTTCATTTTATCTGAATATTCTAAAAGCGTTGAAAGAGAATAACAATTCTTCTAAAACAGGGAACTCCAAACTATGTTCCACGAACAACACGGGCTGTCGAAACCAGCTAAAACTCTTCGGTGGTTTATTGCAATAACCTAACAATTGTTTTTGGATGATAGCTGTCGATTCTTCCATTGAAGACAACGCATTTACTTTCCGAGAAAGCAAAATAGAATTTGTATTCCATGTATTTTTACATGGAACTTATTTTGTACCGATATGCATTTGAATTTTCATTACTACATTTAATTGATTTCTATTTAATGTCTGCTTCTCCGTTTTTAGTTTATTTAATTTATTTTATTACATTTATTAAATGAAATATATTTAATATGAAAGTCACGGCTTCGACGGATGTTTCCGTAGTCCAGAGTAAAAATTTCTTTCTTAATATAAATGAGTACGTATATGCATGTATTTGAATAAGTTTATTAATTTGGATGATAGCAGTTTATTTACAATTTTGTATACTATTCATGCACATGATGTATATAATATGTAATAAATAATGAAAAATGATCTTGGTATATAAACTTCCCGAATTCAAAAGCGCTTTCAACATCCTTTGGACGCTTGAAATACTGTTTCTCTTGATTTTATCACAATTTTGACAAATTGAGCTTCGGAAAAGAGAAGTTTTTAAAGCTCATAACCGCTGAAACCATTTAACCACGGCTTTGTTAATAATCACATCTTCAGTCTGTGAAAAACTTAACTAAAACATATAAAGTCAGCGTAACTGAAATTTCATATTTAGAATATTTGTATGCCTAGAATTTAACAAAAAAATTTTCATCAAAATCGAACAACTTGAAGTTCCTCTTTAAGAATTTATTTTACGTTTTTTAACGATTTCTCAAAACCGGATCAACCAATTTTTATAAAATTCCGTGAATCAATGTACAATTCCAACAAGGTTATTCTTATAGTCTAACAGGGCATAAAAAGAGATTATTTAAAAAATCTTAGAAAAGTAAAAATAGAGATAGGGTTTCAATTTGAAAAAAAAAAAATCGAAACTGACGAATTCTTCCCATCGTATTTACATGTACAAAGCTTCGTTATGTTTTGTTAAAATAATGTATATTTAGCTGGATTAAAGTTACTATTCGTAATATTAAGCTCTAGAAACCCTTAAATACAGATTTCTGTGGTAAGTGAACGTGTGAAATGTTTATCTCGGTAACGAAACTTTGAACGTGCGAGATAACTTTCTCAAAAATCAGTGAAGATTAAAATGACTTTATTCTAATATATTTACAAGAACTACATGTTACTCAGTCTCTATCTTCTAACTTATATCCTACTTAGCTATCTAGTCTAGAAAATATATATGTACTCTGGAGAAGAGGGGATAGAAAGAATAATGAAATAGGAGAAGGGGTTTTGACCAATCGGATAATTTTAGGAGACTAGGTGGGGGAGGTAGAGAGCCTATGAAATTTAAAAGTAAAGTATCTGGAAGGGGGAAAAGGCGTGGCGAGAAGACCTCCCAACAGGTCTGATTTCTAAGAAAGAGACCATGACCTAAGACTTTTGTGCACTGACTTACATATGTTAACCAAAAAATAGATTGACTGATGTAAGTCCATTGCCAGATGACAGCATGTACCTGCTTATAGGGCTTGAAAGGGCTGTTAGAATGGTCTCAAGGGCCTTATTTGAACCTAGTTGTTTTTATTGAGTTTCTTTTCTATACTATAGAAAGTGGACATATGCAACCATATGTCTAAAGAGACTAAGGTTCAGTTGGGCAAGGGGCAATTGTTTAAATTTATGATACCGGTTCCTTAACTTGCGCATCCATTAAAGAGGTGTCCGTGCTAGTTGGTGAAATCTCAATACTTAAGAATTCCCATTCTGAAGTATTGAATTGAATATTTTACGCTGAGGTTTTACTGTTTAAACAAAAAAACTCAAAATAAATCAAATTGTTGTTTATAGTTATATAACCAAATATGGAACTTAATTCGAGCTACCGCTCCTTAATTTATATCTTCAGCGTAAGAGTGAGCCGTTAAGGTATAAGAATTAACTCGATCCATCCAGAGCCTCCCCCATGACTCTAACAGATCACTTCGCTCCTATAGGCAGGCTGCCATCGTGCGGAAGTGTCGGCCATCTCTCCGTCAGATTGATGAGAGGGCGCTAGAATATTTTGCCCCATTGGGAGGAGGGGAGTTGATGGAGTATTATGACAGTGCTCGACCTCGCCTCGCCCCCCCCCCTGACAAACAATGGAATCCTCTAATAATTCACTCAGGGGCCACTATTTTCAATCGCCCATTTGTATCGTTCCTCTCTCAATGAAACATTTCCATCGTAAATCCTTACCAGCTCAGTTTTATTATTTCTATTCTATAGGCTAAATACCAAACAGTTATTTTTTATGTTCTCAGCTTTCGTAAAATTTAGCCTGAAATTTCTCAATCGCTCATTTTATTGTTTTTATATCTTGTTGAATATTATTACGTACAGTTGTTATTTTTAAAATAAGTATGAATTAAATAACATGGTAATTCGTTTTCACCTCCATTTTCTATATATTGCACAGATCTTTATCTTACAATTCAGGGACCAAATCCATTAATCGACGGAACCCCAAACGATATTTACTAGGTTCATATCACTCTAATTTTCACTTCCACTTAAGGATGTATCGAATATAGAGTAAGGGCAGGTATTGCATTCGTACAGAATTACGCATTCGACAGAAATTCACGTCATCTGAGTCGAAACCACCAAGCCTCGCAAAAAAGTCGGAGTGGCTATCTGAGTGTGAACAGCCTAGATCAGAACCGAAAAGTCGTTCGAAACTGAAATTACATATTTAAGTTGAGTTTATGTCTTGAATATAACTGTAACATTTTTGTTAAAATGGACTAACCGGAAGTGCCACTTTAGTGTATCGATTTAACACTCGTTTAGGTTATTCTTAAAAACGAATCTTACGATTTTTATTAACCTTATTAAATCCATGTGCAAATGAAGTAATCTTTATTATGAGCTAGATTTATTCTCATTGAAACAGTTAAATAGGATTTCAATGCCGAATAAAAAAAAAATTAATTTTTTTTATTGGAATATGTAAGGAAAAATAAACTATTGAACTAAATACAACCACGTTAATAAACTCCAGCAAGGAATTAGGTCTTGTAATAAATACAGATAAAAAAAACTTCGTTAGCAGTAGACACACCAGCAATTACGGTGATATAGATATAGGAGGAAATACGTTTGAAAAGGTAGGTAGGTTTAAGTATTAAGGTTCTACGGTAACTAGAAAAAACGAAATTGATGAGGAAATAAAAGCTAGGTTGAAAGCGGGGAACGCTTGTTATTTTTCAATTTCGAAACTGCTTAGCTCTCGCCTTCTATCGAAAAGCATAAAAAATTATAATTTACAAAAGTATTATCCTTCCCACTGTTCTTTATGGATGTGAGACGTGGCCTCTTACACTAAGGTATGAACAGCGTCTTAGGATTTTCGAAAATAAAGTATTGCTAAAAATATTCGGACCGAAAAGGGATGAATAAACGAGAGAACGTAGAAGACTACACAACACTGAATTAAGGTAACTACACCCGGTAAATATAATACAAGTTATATCATGGCGGCGTATAAGATGGGCGTGTAAGATTGCAGGGCTTAGTAACGAGCGGACCCCTAAAATGTTAATAAGCACTGAACCGGCGTGTAAACGTCCGAGGGATAGACCGAAACGTAGATGGGAGTATTGCGTTAAAACTGATTTAGTAGAATTGGGTTTGGAGGGTCATCACTGGAAGGATGTATGTTGAGAGCGTTTAGTGGTATCAGCATCGAACCTTTGGGTTCGTTAGGCCTTCATTATTATTATTATTATTATTTGAAATAAATAACCAGTCCTCATTGTTAGAATAATAGAGAATTTATGAATACAAAACATTAAAGAATTTTATGAATAACAGAAGGATACAAAAGGAAAAATAGATATAGAAGATGTAATCGGACATAGCCAAGATGATTGTTTTTTTTTTTTTTAGAAAACATTTCTTTCTATACAAATATTCAATATTCGAGAGAGGATTAAATAGCTTTAGTAAAAGCTAAAAAGAAATGAATACAATTTGAAATGTTCAAAACCACGAAAAGGACTCTATTACTTGAGAAAAATTAATATCAGAAGGAAATAAATATTTACCTTTTGTTTTGCTACTAAGGCCAGGGTCTCTACAATATAAAGCAAGACATATTATAAGTCTCTTGTAATGTTTGAGAGATGTTTAATCCAAGGAGTCTGCACGTAAAAAAAAAAAGTATCGTGGCTCATTCTACTAAATGCTGTCTTATTTACGAGTACGAATTTCAAATAATCAAAATTCATTTAAATAAAATGAATTAGTAATAAGAAATTATTTTAAAAAAATAAGCATAAATTTATGCATTGGATTATCTAATTATGTTTCTGACATTTTGTTAAGAATAATATATATATATAGAGAAATGAAACACACAAGTATCAATTTTTTACCTACTATTATCTTGATTGTTTCCTTTTTCACTGGTTTTATTTTTATTTATTTATTTTATTATTATATTTTTTTTAATATCTTATAAAAATTCATTAAAATGACTGAAGTCATTAATTAAATTATGACTATAATAGTATTAAATTTGATTTTCGATCATAAAATGTATTTCATTACATTTGAAATTCCTAAGTTCAGTGCATTGTAAAATAATTAAAGAAGGTTAGATAACCGACATTCGATTGCCTCAATGTATATAACCTTTAAATATTTCGGAAAATCATATTCTCCTCAAAACCCCGAATGTCGCCAGGTTATTATTGTTTTATGTTAAATTTTATTGATGAGATTTTTTTTTTTGTATTCTAATGCTTTTTATGTAGTCAATTTATTTTGAAATGAGTGTGAGTCAAAACTGAAAGACGAAATGTCCAATTGAGATTGGTTACCAAAATGTAAGAGACAGTTAAATATGTAAAAGATTTACTCTAGTTTAATTTATTATCAGATGATGTTGCAAAAAACAAAAAGTTTTTTTTTCAATTAGGGTGAGGGGCTTTTCGTAATTGAAAATATACCGACCTCCTTCCCGGAGGAAAAATAAATAGCTGGTTCCATTTTAATAATATACAGAGGACGTAAGAAAGTAAAATTTGATTTACTTAATTAATTATGGGGCTGATTACTCGTGTATTTAAAAACAATAAAAAGAATAGGAAAAAAATTAATAAGAACATATAATCTTTCTATTTGCTAAACAAATAAATATAAACAAATAAAATAAAATAAACCATACTCTCCTAGTATTACAAATATATTCACGACTTTTTTTATTTTCTAGTTATTATATAATATTAGAAATTTAATTATTTCTTTTACTAAAGATAAGCTATTTTAGTTTTATGCACTATATACACACATAAAACTAAAATAGCTTATCTTTAGTAAAATAAATAATTAAATTTCAAATATTATATAATAACTAGAAAATAAAAAAAAATTCGAGATTTAATAAAATAAACAAAAATGTCACTCACAGTAGGTGGGCTGGAAACTTGTTGATATGCGCATATCAAAGAAAAAATAGTATAAAACTTATAAAATATAAATAAATTTACAGAATCTTAAAAATATATAGGTTCCCTAGCGATAAATGCAAATACTTTACTTATAATGATTTTTATAATTAACGTTAAGAAGTTCAAAAATAATTTGAATTTCAAAAAAGTTTTAATAAACTAATAGGGGAATAACTTTATTAAAAACAATAAAGATATGCTGCCCAACTTCATTAGGTTGCTAGACTACACAGTATACTTATTCAAATCTAATCATACAAGTTTTTCTAATCTTACAATACATAGGCTTATCTAATAAACAATATATAATAATAATATAATATGACTTTTTTTTGTTTTGTTTTTTGTTTCGCTGCTTTGGTTCTTTTATATTTCATGATTTTTTTTTTCTTCTTTCTATACTTAATTATTTTGGTTATCCTTCTTATTTTATATCTTCCTTTCCTCTTTTTTTTTTCTTATTATTCCCCTTCTTAAGAGAAATAAAATACACCTAAAATACAAAATACAACTAATATTTATTTTAAAGAAATATAATATAAGCTTGTAATATACATATGTCATATAATTTATAAAAATTATTGATATAAGTAGTGATAGCTAGATACATGAATACTCTTAAAAAAATAACAAATAGATTATAAAATTAACAAACATATGTAAAAATAAATATAGAATAAATATTAAAAATATATACAAAAATAATAAAAGAACAAGTAAAGTATGCAATGTATGCATGCCATCCTTCCTTTGGATGATTCTATTACTCATCAGTTTCTATGCATGTGGTGGTGGATGATTCCCAGGGCGTCAGGTATTATATTTTCTATTGAAGTTTCGTTTTCCGAAGGCCTCAAGGAACTTTCCCGTTGGGAAAGGGATACATTTATCATAGATTTCCTACTTTCCGCTTTCCAATTTATTTCAAATGGTCAAGGTCATTATTTTCATATCTTACATTGGGATCCAGAATCATTTCTGACTTACCCTTCTTAGGAAAGTAACAATATGAATATCTTGTGGATCCAACCGTATCCACACTGTAGACCTCTTCGAAGCTGGCAACATATCTTTCTTATAGGAGCTTCATTAACTCGTGCTTTACTCTGTGATGTCGGCGAGTTATGAGGAGGGAGTTGTTGCGGGCATTTCCTCAGCACATGTGCTCGTGTTTTTGGCACTCTGTTGCATTTGCGACAGAGGGACCCAATAGTACAAGAGCCCAAGAGGAGAAAAAAGGCAGTTATCTCACCCCAATTTTTGATTACTTTAATGAAAACTATGAATAATTACTAGTCAAAACTGATGAGTCTGCCAAGTATAGGTAGGGGGAATAACAAATTATGGCTGTTTCAAAGTGTTCAAACAAAACAAGAAAGCCTGAGAGATCGTCATTTGAAGAAGAGTAAATTTGCTAAAATATGAGCCCTAATAGAGTTATTTACGTTAAATATTTTTCGAGATATAGCTTTTTAAAAAGAAACATTTCATAAAAATGTTGTATGGGATGTACTGAAAGATCAGTAGTTAGTGAATTTATTTTGAAAACTTTATGTATCAAAAACCATTTGAGGTACAGATGTCTATTAGCACTCAAATTAAAGCTAGTTTAATGGACCATAAAGAAGGTTATGACCTTTACCTTCGTAGAAATAGTTGTTTTCATGATATTTGCTAAAATAAATTGGTTTATAGTTGTTCAGACAAATTTTCATATGCCAAATTCATATTCATATGTGAATATCATAAAAACTACTACCCCTACGAAGATAAGTGTCATAAACTACTTTATAGTAAGTAAATTTAACTGGCTTTAATTTGTGCGCTGGCAGACATCTGTACGCCCAATGGTTTCTGAAATGAAGTTTTTCATAAATCAAACTTATTGTCCGAACAACTATAAACCAATCTATTTTAGCAAATATCATGAAAACTATTATTCCTACGAAGGTAAAGGTCATACATTTTTTTATAGTCCATTGAACTAGCTTTAATTTGAGTGCTAGTAGACATCTGTACGTCCCATTGTTCCTGAGATATATAATTCTCAAAATAAATTAAATAACTACCAATCTTTCGGTAGATTTTTAAGAAATTTTGCTTTTTAAAAAGCTATATCTCGACAACTATTGGACGTGAATATCTCTTTTAGGGCTAATATTTCAGAAAATTTACTCTTTTTTAAATAATGTTCTCTTGGATTTTCTAGTGTTGTTGGTAGTTTTTAAGAAATAGAGCTCCGAATGAAAAATTAGTGTTTTTTTAAAGATTTTGAAACAGCCACCATTTTTTTATTCTTTCTACCTATATTTGGCAGACTCATCAATTTTGACTAGTAATTATACATAGTTTTCATTAAAGTAATCTAAAATTGGTGTGAGATAACTGCCTTTTTTCTTCCCGACTCTAGTACTACAACTTCTATATCCTTTCCGCTGTCACCTGGGACTCCTCGTAGCGGTGCATAATTTATATTCAATTAATAAAAAAAGTCATTTGAAAAAAAAAATAATTCAAATAAAAACTTTTTTTTTGTCTATAGAAGAAATAGGAAAAAAAACATTTTTTTTTTTTTATTTCCGATAAAAATTGGAGATCAAATACTTAAATTTCGTGATTAGCACCCTAAAACACAAATAAACAAATGTTTAGAACTTCTATAAAACTTTTCAAGTAAAAGTACTCAAAGATTGAACTATTTAAAGATTAACAAGTGAATATTATGCACAAAATGTTAATTATCTTTAGTATTGTGACTTGTCACATTCTTACTCCAAGCCATTCGTTGTCTATCCATTACACACCAGAGGATTAAAAAGAAGTTTCAAGTTAAATATGGATATGTGGAAAAATACATAATGTAATTGATATTTGAATTAAATTTTTTGCTTTTATTTTGCTGAATAGCCACCACTATAATTGAGTTTGAAATCAATTCAACTGATTCACATTAAACATTCAACAAACGTTAAATTAATAAATCCTAATTGAGATTTTAATGAATTGAATTAAAATTTATTTTAATCTGTAGTAGTTTCGTTTAGTTTTTTCTTTCTTTTTTTTTATTAAAATGATGATCTGATTAAATGATTGGATTGCATAAAAAAGTATGAAAAACCCCATTGCAATGAATTATAAATTATTAAAATTTTATGTTACTTCGATCTCTTTTTAAGCTTCTATTAGAGTATATACTTAATTTTGTCTGTTATGATAATTTTGCATACTTTAAAACGACGTAGAATCAATGTGTGTTGATTTGTATCATAAAGCTAATATTAATTTAAAATTAAAATAATAATATAATATCCAGGACTATGAAGAAGAGATTTTTTGTTATTTAAAATTATATAGTTTTTGAAATTACACTTCAAAGTTACAAAGTAATTTGATATGCCTGTAACATGATAGGGGTGCTTAAAGGAGAAGTGTTCTCCTAGATACTTTCACAGAATATTAAAATATGAAACTTGTTAGAAAAATAAACGAGATTGTTAAAAAGAATGTCAAGGGGTTGGTAGAGGGTCCTCGCTGAACTTGAGCCATATATTACACACTTCACGGAACACTGGAGCCATTTACAAGGAGCGAAATTCTTTCCGAGGGCTACACAAAAAGTATTAATGGATACCATGAGGAATTTAACTTTCAATATTCGTTTTGTATTCATAAAACTTTTTCACAACTGATATAAGAAACATAGCTTATTTTTTTAATAATTTTTTTAATATATGTGATTAGAGTTCTAACCTAGATGGGTAGATTTTCTCTCTGTTATTGAATTACTAACATCACATTTACTGGTTGTATATATTTTAATACAGTTGTAAATATCATTAAATAAATTATGAATTATTATAAAATTTTTGAATTGTCTAAAGAATATAATTTTTTAAACAATCTAATAAAAAGTGATGGAAATTATATAAATATTTTTTAATGAGATGTTTGTAGTTGACAGTAGTTATAATGGGAACAGACAATGTACTCAGTAGAATTTTTTTTAACTTTATTTAATTGAGAGATATTACAATCTATTGTGGACAATAGGTAATAGTGATGAATGATCACATTCATACTAAAATAAAATAAGAATGAAAATAAATAAATAAACGAAAGAAATATAAAAAAAAAAGTATATAAAAATAAATAAAATCTTAAAATATATACAAACAGAAGGATAAAGAAACTGAACAATGTATATGTGTATGAAATAAAATAATATAATTAAAAATAAGATAATAATATAATCTCAAGGCACATTTACACTCTTATGTACAATATTTACACAATCGACCTAAGGATCCCTGAGCCCACTCTATTCCCCACGTGTGAGGTGTATAAGATCCCAGCGCATCCCTCACGGCTCATCACTGGTAGTGAGCCAGTGGAGGCTGAGCAAGTGCGCTAAAGCCGCAAACAGTAGAAATCAACAAAAATAATTGTCACTTATTGTATTTGTACCTTCATTAGGGTTGTTTCGATGTAGACGGCGTTTACATCAAGCTAAGGCCGTCCGTAGTTTAGGTTAGGTGCAGGTCTTAGCAACCTGGGAACTGCGGTTCGTATCTGGGTGTCGACTTGACGAAATGAAAACATGAACCCCCACCACCTCTACCTTGGTTACCTCTAGATGTCAGGAATGATCAGGGAGTAATAAAAAATAAAAAAGGTTACGACACAATAGTGGTTAATTTATTTATTTTTTAACTTGGACGATCCGAGGATAACGTGTTCCCCTCTTCAGCACATACAATTTAACAATATTTCTTTAAATAATCTTGTATACAATAGTATACAATTTACTGATGTCATTTCTAATTGTTTAATAGAAAAAATTTAAACAAATAAATACTTTTTTATATACTTCTTAAGTATTATTGGGTGAGGTGGATTTTATGAATTGTCATAATTTTTATCAGAATTTATGCGGGAGAATGCAGTGTTCTTGATACGCCTGAGATAAAAATTAATATATTAAGCACTATTGTGTTTTAATTTTTTTTTGTAATATCTTTATTGAAATTTACTACTGTATATTACATAATACATTCAGTAAATTCGATCTTAGAAAAAATGGAGTGTTACAGGCGTGTAGAGAAACTACCCATTGCCATTTAACATTAGCAGGTCTCGTGGCCATCTTTTTTTCAGGTGCTTCAAGAATTTTAACTTATAGTCCAATATTGTTTATTTTTTTTACAGTTATTGCAGCAGATGTTAAGTACGTACATTAGTGAGTACTTTTTAAAAAATTGAAAAATACTAAAATAGCTGATAAGTTCAGCGGATTATTTTTAATTAATTTGATTTCATATTTTTATGGTACCATTTTTTGCAGCCAAATATTATTATTAGGTTTACTATAATTGCGTGAACTGCATCCAATAAATTATTCAAATGATAATGGTAATGATTTCCTAAAAAGTTGATTAATAGTAAGCTAACTACCAAAATTCTAAAGGATTAACCGAAACATTAATAGGAGAATTCCCCTAAAGCTGTTGCAGATTATAGTTCGGATAGAAATCCATTACTGAGGTTATATTATATTTATTAGAGAATGAATTTTAGAAAATTTTTGATATTGTGAGAAACTGATGTAATGCTTGACGTAGATTTCGTGTTTCACTGGAACTCAATGGGATTTATCCTGATGTGTATGTATTCTGAGTAATTCAATGGAAGAGCTTTAACCTTGCGTCAGGCGTGCTTCTAAGAGTACCAACATACTTCAGGGCAGAAGTATCAAAGTTATACAGCAGTTAGAAACTAAATGTTTGTACTTTAATCATTAATATTAATTGTATGTGTAAGGGGCATTAAACACTGACTTTAATTTCAACAAAAACAGATGTTTCTTTTTTTAACTAAAAGGAGATAAAAATATAAAAAATCATTTTCTGAGAAACACTTTAAAAAAATAATATATCCCTAAAAACAGCAATTAGTTAGGTCAACGAAACAAGGACTAATAAAATTTCTAAATTAAAAATAAGAATTATAAACGTTCACTGCGTCAAAATAACTACTACTACAGTGACATTGAATCATCAAAGATCACTCAGGTGCAATGATTTGTTTCAAGGAACAATGAACTTGTCTATACAGCTTTTTATAGCTACAAGAATTTCTAAAATTAATAAACAATAAAACAAAAAATAATAAAATGTTAACTATTACTATACTACAATATACTTTAAATAGGCGATTTTCAACTCCGATTGCTTCAACATAATCAGTGCATATTTTCTTTGCTTGTTGACTGCATATAGCAGAGGTTCAAAGAATACTAGTTCTAGCTGTCAGTCTTGTTTTTTATTCCTTTTAGGCATAGTCTACTTCTCTTCCTCTCTATGTGTGATCCCAAACTGCGCCATCCTCGTTCAAATTTTTGATAATCGTGCCTTCAAATTTTTGATAATCTTGAACTACCAAAAAATCACACTAACTGGCGGAAGTATCATATTTGATACGAACAAGTGTCTACAGAGAAAACAAAACACCAACCGGAGTCGGGAACATCATTGCCAGGTTGAGGTTTAAAAGTCAAGAAGGTAGTTAGGAGGAGAGCCACACTCACCGATTACGTGCCTTCATATTCGCCGAAAACTGGTTCACATGTATCAAAATGATACTCGCGCCCGTCGCTGGGTTAAACTATAACAGCTTAGAGGCCTTCACAATTAAAAGTCGGAGGGATTAAGAAACAGCTAAATAGGAAGGAGTAATACAATATTATTGAACGGACAACAGCATGCAATTTTATTGACCTTCACCCAGAGTTGGGCAAAAATTATTCGATTGACAAGAGACGAATACTTTTTTATTCGATTGACGAGAGACGAATAAATTTTTATTCGAATAAAAAATACGAATAAGCAATCAGAATACTTTTTTATTCCATTATTTAAAATACTATTTCAATCGAATAAAAAATTAGTCGAATGAAAAATTATTCGAATAAAAAATTAGTTGAATACATATTATTCGAATAAAAATTTGATTTTTTTTTTTAAATTCACTTTAATTTAATTTAACCACCTTCAGTTTCTAATCTATGAAAGTCCTATTTCACATATTCAGATGAGTACAAAACGAAAATGCCATCGATTTTAAGATCCCATATCGATTTATTTTAATTTTTTTTATTTCTAACACAGGGGCCAATTTTTAGGTTTTCGGATATGCAGAATATGAAAATACTATCGATTTTAACATCGTGTATCGATTTATTATTATTATTAGTATTATTATTATTACTATTATTATTATTTTATTATTACTTTTCCGATTTCTAACATGTTAGGATCTCTTTATATGTTTCAATACATGCCAAAAATGAAAATTCTATTGATTTTATGATCAGGTATAGATTTAATTATCGCGTTTCGATTTATTTTAACTTTCTTGATCCCGAACATGTTAGGGTCACTTAATATGTTTTGAGATATGTAGAAATAAAAGTACTATCGATTTTAGTATCGCGTATCGATTTATTTTTACTTTTCTGATTTCTAAAACATTTAGGATCTCTTTATATGTTTTGAGATATGCAGAATATGAAAATTCTATCGATTTTAAGATCGCGCGTATCGATTTATTTTAACTTTCTTGATTTCTAACATGTCAGGGTCCCTTTATATGTCATGAGATATGCAGAATATGAAAATGCTATCGATTTAAGATTGCCTATCGATTTATTTGAACTTTCTTGATTTCCAACATGTTAGGGTCCCTTTATGTTTTGAGATAAGTAAAATATGAAAATACTATCGATTTCATTTTACTTTTCGGCCTCTTTATCCTAATATGTTAGGAATCAGAATTGTTAAAATAAATTGACAGTATTTTCATATTCTACATATCCCAAAACATAAAAAGTGTCCCTTATATGTTAGAAATCAGAAAAGTTAAAATTAATCTATACGCGATCATAAAATATATCTATGTAAAGCTGTAAGACAAAAAATGTCGTCTTTATACTAATACAAACGTATTCGGATTGTTAATCATTTAATTTTTTCTAATAAGAGATTATTTGTCTATAAAAGGGACGAATATAAAAGTATTCAAATGGTTATTGGAATTGTTTTCCCCGAAGAATTGATTATTCGTGTTAAATAATGACGAATAAAAAAGTAATCGGATGGTTAATCATATGTTTTTGTAGGAATAATTGATTATTCGAATAGAAAATTCACGAATAAAAAAGTATTCGTCTCTCGTCATTCGAATAATATTTGTCCAACTCTGCCTTCACCAATGTATATCAACATTTTATGGCGTTGAATTATTATTCTGTTTTTTTCCTAATATCGTGGTATCCTCCCTAATATATACTGGCTCTAAAGCCATCTTATTGTATTTTATATTGTAATAGCTAGTCAGCTCAATCATTAGTCACTTTAAATATTTTGGATAAATTAATAAAAGTATCTCTTTTCTGGGTCTTATATTTCAATATCCTATGTGTGGACTCACGTATGTAGTAGCAATTAGTTGTATCGGTATCGAATTCCCGAGGTTTCTAAATTATTTATTTATAATATTATATACACGCAAAGATACATGTTTGTATAACTGGATAAAGTATAGGGAATTGTCACAGATTGTCTATGTATGCTAATCCGTTAATTCACGCTGGAATAAAACCACAGGGACTGGTGTGTTCTGGAGAAATGTTGGCAGAGAGCTCCTCGCCGTGGATTACCACAGCATTAGCAGATTGGTCGAGATGGCCTATTCAAATTCCCAATCCAGGAGCTGGCAGAGGATCCTCTTCCTGGGTGATATACTGCGGCCTCCCCCTCCGCTACCTTACGCCTCCTCTCCCTCCAATGTTCTCAGTTTTTTCTTTATCTGATTTCTTATTAGCTAACTGCTAACTGATACTGAAGATTACTTAAGCTTGTTTTTTCTTCTCACTCAGGGCATTAAGGTTGAATACCAACCGTTGACCGTTCTGGCTATTTACTATCAATATCATTCATGTGTGCCATTGTATCAGTCTAAATTATTAATACAAAGAATGAAAATAAAATTATAATACATAATTTTTATTGACACACAAAAATGAAATATGGATGTAATTTACAATACTTTTCTCTAATATGACAATGCGTATAATTGATATATAATGTTAAATGATTATAAAAACTAAGATTTTCACAAAAAGATCTATTATCATTTATTTTACGATTAAAATATAGTTCAAATGAAGCTATTTAGTAGCATTAAACCCAGGATATCTATTTATTTTAAGAATTGTTTAATTTGTGTCACCTATAGGTGACAATTGGCAATGGATGGTTAAGTAAACATTCCAAACGAGGGGATCGTTGTACCTTAAAACTTCTAGTACTGAAAAAAACTTCACAGAATTTTAACCGTTCACAGGTTGGGTATGACATACTTCAAGTAACAATTAAACTTTCATACTTGTGGACTCTGAACTCACACCTCTCCAATCCTCGTGGACCTTGCATACTATGATCCACTGTTGAGTTAGTTGAGTAGATTAATTTATTTTCAAAAATAAACTCTTTTCTCAGTCCGCCGGTGTTCCTCAAGGTAGTATCTTATTCTTTATACGGTTTATACAGCTGACATCCCAACCCACCCTGACACAGTCCTAACAACATACGCTGATGACACATGTATACTTTCTGTAAACAACGACCGAACTAATGCATCACAAACACTACAGGCACACATAACGTCTAGTGAAGAATGGTGTAAAAACTGGAGAATCAAAATAAATCCTGACAAATCCCACCAGATCACCTTTACTCTCCGTCGTAAACCTCTGCCTTCCTGTCCTACAGTATCCTTTCTAAATACACCAATAATGCCTGTTGAACAGATTCGATACTTAGGACTCCCTCTTGACAAGAGACTTACTTGGAATCCACACACAAAACTGAAACGACAAGAAACTGCTCGTAGAATCCGATTGCTACAACACTTACTTGACAAACGCTCTAAACTTCCCATTCACTACAAAAAATTAGTATACACTACAATAATCAGACCAATTTGGACATATGGAATTGAGCTCTGGTGCTCCACCAAACCATCAAATTCTTCCGCATCCAATCGTTACAATCCAAAATCCTTGATGCTCCTTATTACGTCACAAATAAACTCATTCACAAAGACCTTAACATCCCATTCGTTGCAGATTTGACCCAAAACAGATATGCGTCTTTTCATTCCAAACTCCTTAACCATTCTAACCCATTAATTCTTAATCTTTCATCCTTAACAATCCCTGATAATCCTCCGAGGCGTCTGAAAAGAAGATGGCCACGGGACCTTCTAATTTAAATTAATGTTTGAAGTACCACTAATGGGTGGTTCCTTCCCAAGATTTTCAAGTGTATATGTAACATACTACATATTTACCTATTGTATTATTTTGTACAGTTGTAAATTACATTAAATAAATAATTTTAAAAAAAAAAGTTTTATTTTCATTATTATTTAGATCAGCGGTGGCCAAGTCGATCGCAAGGCCAATTTTGGTCGATTGTCTGAGTTGGAATTCAGTGTACCATGGACTTTAAAGAGACTGTAGAAGACAAAACTATCTCGCAATAGTTTAATGCATTCTGGGAATTCCTAGAATTCTAACATTCTGACTCTGTGATCTCCACCTACCCAGCACAAAAAATTTTGACTTCTGTGGTACAACGCGTGAAGGCAACAGTTACGACTCGACTTATCAAAACACAGTCCGTTAGCTGGAATATGTGGAAGTATCAAATGCAGTAGCTTCTTTTCTTTCATATTAAAAGTATTATTATTAAAAAATATTATTTATCCTCGGTAATCACTTTAAGTTTCAGTTTTTCTTCTGTTTAAAATTCAAGTACCCTTTCTTTGTTTTATATTAAATTGCTTTTCTTCTCTATCTATTTACGTGATATTTAAGTATTCTCGGAAACAGATCTCTAAACTGGAGTCATTACACTGAGAGAATAATATGGAACAGTATTACAAATGTATTAGGAGTAACAATAATTCTATTTAAATTAAGAAGTCAGTATTGTAAACCGTAATAAATATATTGTAACTTTAACATACTTTTTGTAAAATTAAATATATCTATATTAGATTCTAATATACTTGAATTTCTGTCACCGATTAATGCAGTATTGTTTATCATTTCTCTCAATGTTTCGGAGATAATTACCACAATTTAGGAGTTTTTGAATTTTATATATGAAAATAATTATAAATAATTTTATATATATAAATAATTCAATATTTATTCTCAAAATTGCCATATTTTTTTTCATTCTAGTATAGCCATGAAAATGAGCAGTAAACCGAAAAAATCAAAAACTTATCATTTTAATGAAGAACTTGAATACCTTTTTACAATGGTGAATAATAAATGTCTTTGTTTAATATACACTGGAATGCACCTAATACTAAAACACCGTGTATAAACATAGTATGCATTTCACACCCCTTCTTCCTCTTTAGATTTTTATAGGGTCTAAATAAATTATATATAATTTATATAATAAAAATTATATATAATTAATAGTTGTAAAAGTATATATATATATTATATATAGGCTTTTCAAGATGTAAAGTAGATCTTATATACAGAAAAGTTGGTCATCCCTGATCTATAGTGGCTGACATATCGAGCTTAGTCCTAATCTGGTATGGAGACCCTAACCATTTTAGATGCTTTGTTGCATGGACATTTTACTATTCCAGTGCTTGAACAGCAAACTCGTGCATCTGTTCAATCGCACTCTATTCTATATATAAATATAGAATGTTCCATGTTCTATATTTATATTCATTCTACTTTCTAGACCAGATTTCGGAAACCAGGTCATTACCTCAAACCTTTCTGATTTAATACGAGGCCTCAATTATGTCACAATTGATGCAGATTTAAGATAAATTCTAAAGTATCTAGAGAAGGGACACGCTGAGGACGCTCTACCCATCAGTAAAAAGAAACTTTTTGTTTTTTCCTTTGTTAATTAATGCTATATCCAATATATTTTTTCACAATGAAGCAAGTTGTTATTTTGTATTTTGGAACCCTGTTCCTCTAATTGGAAACATAACAATGATTTAAAACATATTATATATA
>NW_027108542.1:19126-35418 GCF_000696795.3 Halyomorpha halys
ATATATATATAATGTATATATATTTTTTTTTTGGCTCTAGTCCTCCATTGATTTGTTCCAATATCTCGCTTCATAACTAACCTAGTTGTAGCTATATAGTGAAAAATATGATTCTTTTTATTTACGTATTTCTAAAATATATTTATTATTATCAAAGGGAAACTTGTTTACCGACGTTCTAAGAGTCAAAACAAAATATTGAAAAGGTTTTTTTTTTAAATAAATTTAATTATTATGCGAAGGATGGAATGGATTGGAGAGGAAGGAGTCCAATGCTGATCATTTCTAGCAGGCATAGAATTGTTAGAGATATGTTTTGTTATTACTAAACCTCTAAACATTTTAAAATATTTTATTGGGAACAAACCCACTAAGTCATGTCATAATTGAATAATAGAATTTCATAACCTATCAATTTGACATGTTTCTTTTAGAAGAAAACTTAGACGCAATAAATGAAACGTTCAACAAACATTACAATTATTTTTACAATAAGATCCTTCATCTACCAATTATTTAATTTCACAGTTATATCAGATATCCTTAGATTCAAATTTCCAGTTCTCGGTCTTCAGACACACACAACGGCTCACCAGACCACAGCTTTCGAAAGAATTTTCCAAGTCAGATCCTGCTTTCTATGTAATTCCATCTCTACTTACATATGTTATTCCGGAATCCGCCTTCAAATACGTGTGAATATCATTTACAATTTATTTATTTTCCAAAAAATTGAAATTAATTTTTCTTATTTGTAATCAAACTTAATAATAAAAATATTTTAAATTATGGATTTAAATCTATGTAATGTATTCTAAAAGAACCTGTCCTTAAATAAATAAATAATTTATTATTATCATTTTATTTAGTGTGTATTCTTATAGATGTTTTAATTTATAATCTTTATCTTTCGGTCGCTGGTACTGGAGACCAGCCTACAACTACTTTAGTGGAAATATGAGGGGCCAACTTGCCGGCAATTATGGGCACACTGGGGACTCCCATATTGGACCGCACAGCAGAGGCAATATCCCCTACAGTTATCTTCCCGCCAACTTTTACAGCGCGATTCAATAACAACTTTTCGGTGGGAAGGTGCCGCAGCAGGTGCCTGCAAAAACTTTACCACATTTAATTTTCTTCGGCCATTTATGATCGAGAGCGAGGATCGTCAGGTGTCGCGCTATCGAGAAATCGCCCATCCTTGGGCAAATGGCTTTTGGAGCTATTACGGGAAACCGTGTCTTCCCTATTGCCTTCACTGCAATCTCGTTTGTAATTTTAATTTGCTTCCACGGAAGTATGATTTTGGGTTTTATATTGAATACCCGAAGAGTAGAACTTAGGAATAAGTTAAGAAGGCTATAATAATACTTGACTGAATTTCTGCCGTTCCAGTGTTTCAAATACCTGAGTGCTATGGCGCGAGGGGTTTAGTAAAAAAACTTTTACATTGTGGATTAGGAAGCAGACTTATAAAACGCAATAAATTGTATATGTATACATATGCGATATAGGAACGTCACTCTCCGGGGGTCTTAGCGGGACGATTCCGGCGGGGAAGGATTGCCTTTATGCAATGCATAATAGTGACAAATGTATACGAGCATACTACTGCCTTGTAGTATGCTAGTATCCATTTGTCAAACTTTCTGATCTTTCGTGGAGGAGTGGGACTTTTGAAACAGACAATTATACTGTACTCAGTACTCAACATACTTGCTGGTCGATGTACGACATGTCACGGATCTCAAGAGGAGACCATAACACACAAAAAAGGCAATCCTTGTTGCTTAATTAATCTGTGTAAGACTTAAGAATTATCTTCGTTTTGTTATATCTACAAAAATAAAGTTCTAATTTGCTTTAGTTTTAAAATATATCATTCTAAGACCAATGTTTTTATTTATTTATTTTTTATAAATGCCAACAAAACTCATTCATTGAAATATAAAACTAAAAACTCTGTGTTCACACTAAATTTTTATTAAATCTTTTCCGTTGTGTTCCTGCAATACTTTTTAATATTTTATAAAACTTGAAAATAATTTTTATAAAAGATCTACTTCGTCCGAAGACCTAACTGATCTTTTAGAAAATGTTTCAAAATTATAATGATGATATTACTCTCTGCACGTAATCCATTTAAACAAAACTGAAAATAAAATAAATCACTTGAAATTTAAACTCTCAAAACATCATTATGGTCTCTTGGCTATTAACCTCATTTTGCGTAAAATATTAAAGCTTTCTCGTGGGTATATTTTTTTCTAGATTAAAATTATAAATTGAATTTAATTAAAACTATTATGTACGGTCGTTCTGAGCTTTATTTTTTCAACTTATATGTTACTGAATTTTAATCAGACACAGGACTAAATATTAACCTAAGATATTTTATTATTAATTAACCAATGTTTATCTGTCTATTTCTATGTTGATAATTGGGATGCCAGGATAATTACGCAAGGCAATTTTCCAAATAAATGCATTTATTAATAAAAATTACGTGAGTCCTACAAAACTATTATTATTGATTTTCCTTTCCATAGGGCTTTAGTGTTTACCAGTTTATTAATCATATATCTTTATATTTATATTGAATATTGTTGCCATGGAATTATAGAATAATATAAGGGGTGGTGTTGAGTAATGTGATAGTATAGTGATATAAAGATATTTATTTACATTTAGTACATAATTGCAATAAAATAAAATAATCCAGATAAAATATTATTACATTATGAATTATTTCTAATAAACGTCTGAATAACTGCTGCTTGGGTGATAGATGTCGCTAGACTAGCCCACCTTTCCTCTGGATCGAGGACTTCCTGTGGTCAAAATCCATCCTCTTTCCTCTTCCAGCTCCCAGTTTCAAGTCTCAAGCCCTTCTTTCTAACTCCGTATTCCTTTTTCTGTTGTCGTATGTCAGTATTATCTTTCCTGTCGATACTTGGGCTAATCGCTTTTGACTCGTAATACCACCGAGAAAGGTGTCTTTGCGTTGACAGTTGTATTAGGTGTATCTTTCACTATCAGTATTCTTTAACGTTTCAGACCTCGGTACATTATCAAGGACACTCTTAAATATTCATATTTCTTACTTACATTGCACTTATCACAATAATACTATATTTCTACTATCATACATTAAAATTAACTTGAATAAGTTTTAATAAATTGTGTCCTATTGTATATTACTATACACAAGTCCATTATCAGTTATGTTATGTTGCTACTTAGCTTAAATGCGGTACATCTGAAAAAACTTTGGTTTTATTTTTATATTGATGTGTTTTCATCACTTTAAATATTTAATCTTTCTCATTTACAAATTATTTACAATCGTATCAAAAACCTACCCTATATAATTTTCTATTTATTATTTATAAAATAACATAATTTAAAAAATATTTTTTATAGACGGAAAACGATTTATTTTTTGTTGAAATACATGTTTCCCAAATAGCATGAAATATTTAGCAACGTTTATGTATACAATTGATATTACTATAACATCGGTCCATAACCTAAATGGCTTATCAGGAAATTTGGTATTGCATTGTAGCATAATTTTCTATTCTCTTCGCTATGCCAAAAAGATCCAAATGAAACTGATCAACTGATGGATGTCAAAATTAGAAATAAATACTATAAATCTGCAACCATGATTCAAATAAGATTCTCGGAAATTTTCGGATACGTCCTATTTTATATTTATAATTATATTTGATTAATACTGATTATTGTTATTCATTGTATGTAATAAATTAATATGCATGCTTTGATCTTAATTAGATCGATTATGAAGAGGAAAGTGATTTCCTAAAAGCCCCCTTTTGCTCACCTGCTATTTATGTGCTTCCCTTGTGCCTCGCCTCATCAAGCATTCCAAACAGCAACTAACAGCTGGTAGATTGGGACACCCTAGAGGCGATAGGTACTATCACAGAGATAGGACGGACAGTATTCAGGGCTAAGGGTAGACACACGGTGGTCTAAGGGCTCTGAAGGGATTTTCAACTGTTAGAGGTTGGTCGTGATCTGGTTTACAAAGAGCCACCTCTTGATCTGCATGGCTACGGTCCACTCCCGAGGCCTATCTATCTCGGTACTTGTGTCTTCATCATCGGTATAATAATAATTATATTGAATTAAAATTAATATTCCAAATGATAGCTCTTTCTTGTAGGCATTGTAGGTGAATTCGAAAATATATTTGATGGATGTATACTTAACATTAAAGTTGTCATTGTATTATAAAACAAAATTAATCGCATATTTCAGTCTCGAATATAAGGCATTTCGGCACATTTTCGTTAAACGTTTGTGTAAAATTAAAAAAATTAACATTTTATATTAAAATTTAAAAATAAAATAAAATTGAAATTCCATGAGACAGTGCCAGTAAAGTTATTTTTGCCTTCAGCATACAATTATTGAAAGGTTAAGATGACGTTAGCCTTTGGGTATCATGACCGCTCCAAAACATTATAGAAACTATCACTATCAAATTTTAGTTAATTATCTGCATTTTATTTTATTTTTATATATATGTAGTTAGTTTTCATAATGATACGTGGATTTATTTTGTTTCTTTCCATTTTATACAAATATTTATCTAGCGTCCATTATTCTTTTATTATTTTTATTTTCTTCAGTTTTGTATTTCACTCTAAGGAACAAAAACCCATTTTTATTTCCTATTGTATTATACTAAAGGGGTTGGTCTCGAATGAATGAAATTATTATTTTAATCCAGAGTCGCTCCTTATCTCCTTCTCATTACCTGTCTGTTCATTTCTCTTAGAAGTACTTGGTCTTCATCATCATCTCCTTATCTTTTTGGCATGCAGAGATCACTCTATACTATCCACGAGGTGTCTCTTTGGTTTCTAGTGTTTTGCGATGGCAAATATTACATTCTCAGATAGCAATATCACTTTTCTTATGTCTACCATTAGCATTATGGTTGTGATTCTAAGTCGTGAAATGTGGCTAACTGCTGGAGTGTGGTCGGGGCCACTGCAGGGACGGGGGAGGGCAAATTAAAGTCATTGTAACATAATTTTAAAATAATTATAATTACAAAAGGACGGAAATAGATTCGAAGCCTATGGTCCATTTGAGTCAATGCAAACGCATAAAACTCAGATACATAATAAAATAGGCTACTGGCCGAGTGCGGAAGGTGGGCGCCAGATAAAATCTCACCCCGAGCACCTACAACCTCCGCGACACCCCTGTATCTAAGACCTAGTTTTCACTCACATTCGATGATGTGTTGAAACCATTAAGGTTTTTATATTGTTTGCTCATGTTAATCAGAAAATCTGGGAAGACAAGAACTGTTTGCATCGTTCGCCATATTCTATCCGGTGTTAATGAAGCGAACTTGGCCAATGAAATATCTTTTTACTATGTAATATGTAATCATTAACTAATAAGTTATGCGCCTTCATTACATATGCGAAGTTTTCTTCCTGTATGTAGGCTAGACACGCTGAAGGAGCTTTATCGATCGGGTAAGGGTAATTAGAAGTTAGTGAGTTTGGAAACAGCGATTAGCCGCCACTAAGTTCCTTATCACACTAATGAACCATATTGCCTATTCCCTAATTAATAACTACTTTGATTCTCTACTCTTCTTATTTTATTACTTCATGGGACGGAGGGAGGCACCTACTGAAGCGTAATCACGTAATGATAGTGTAAAGCAAAACCAGGAATATTTCACTTCATCAATGTTCAGGCTTATTTTTCTTTATGTAAATTTGAAAAAAAAAGTTTGCTAAGTGTTAAATGAGGCGTCGTCTTAGCTACCTCGTAATTGCAAAGATTTAGGTTCGATTCCGGCTTAGGCGTGTTAACGTCGTGGTCCCATGAAATAAATACTCGACCTTCTCACTCAAATTAGAATAGGGTGGCAACCTGAAAGGTCTCATGGTTTAAGAATAAATTTTATTATTTTATGGAAGAAGCCGAGTTTCAAAACTGTCTATCAAAAAATACCTTTGCGTATTTTAAAATGAAAATAATGAATGAAATTTATATATAAGCACTGAACCATTTTCCCACTAATCCCAAATATACCACCAAATTGGACGAAATCAAATGATCTATTTTCGAATTGTGTTGAGAGAAATACGTTTGCACACGAGTAAGCAAAACTACTGAAAGGAATTTGATAAAATCAATATGTGATTATCTTCTTTTTTTATCCCCTAAATCTTAAAAAAAACAGCTGTTTTTCTATATATTTCTGTTAGATACGCAATCATCTGAATTTTAAGGTTAATGACTGTAGTTTGAGAATAGAATTTACGAGACAAGCAGTTGTTAAAATTTAAGCGTATACTGTAAATTACATTTTCCCTTAAGTGACCGAAAATATCAGATAAAATTTGTTAGAATTCATACTAGACTATGATTATACTAATACTCATCAACTCAATTTTCAACTAAATCAGATGATCAGTTTTCATATCATATATGAATATATGTTTCAAAGAAAAAATAGGTTCACGGAAGTATAAGCAAATGTAGGGGATGGCAGCTGTTAAAATTTTCACTAAACCATGTAAATCTCCATCTTGTTCCCTTAATTTGGACCAAATTGAACTATTTCCGAAATGTAGACGTTTTCAGGAAAATATGTTTAAATGTATGTTCGGATTAAATCAACACGATATCCATTAGGTTCTAGGCCGCACAATCTTTGAATACTTTCTCGAACTTGGATTAAAACTAACCAGGAAAAATACTTAAAAAAACGATTTTTTAAAAATTATTTTCTTTTCTTTTAATTAAAATAAGCATATTTAGTTGTATAATTTCTAATATTCAGCCAAATAAACTTTACAAACCTGTATAATAACAATGATGACTAATTATCGTCACCCGCGCATGCCACTAAATCTATGAATGCTATCTGGAGATACATTTATTTTTGGCGTTTTTTTTTTTAAACTTAATTACTGAATAAGGACTTCAGAATGTTATTGTCCTACCAGTTATTGCCACATTTTATGGACACCGTGAAATAATCCAAAACAATGTAAAAACAAATTGGTTAGAAATAAACCTTTTTGAAAATGGTAAACTTTTATAGGAAGTGTGTATGATAAAAGAATACATAAGTAAATTAATTTACATATTTAAATTTTAATTAATTCGGAAAGAAAAAAATAGGAGTGTAAAAAACCTTAAAGGCGGCAAAACCCAGAACGATTGTAGCTGGTGGAAACTAGGACAGTACTAAGCACGGCTCTAAACAATCCAAGGTGAAAGGGAGGCTGGGTAGCGACAGGGGTAGGTACAGGGATGTACAGAGGGGGTAGGTACAGAGAGCTGTACCCACCACTTCCAACGCAAGCTAGAAAAGGAACCTAACTTGACGATAGCTTATCGCCATTTGTGCCCCCAAGTACCCAGGGCTTGATGATAATGTTCCTTCAACCGCGGTCAAGATGTTAATAGTACGATCGATTATACCCGGACACAAATTTGACTACTGACACATATAGAACGGAATTTGTTCCTTCGTTTTTTTTTTTTTTAATTCTGATAACGAACATTATTTTTTATTTTGAATGAGTACAAACTTTCACTTCATTCGCTAGTCAGGAAGAAATAAAAAAATATGATGATGGCTATTTGATAAGATGTCTGAACTTAAATTGAGGGGAAGGCTTAATGCTCCACCCACAAGGTTCTCCTTTTAGTTTATTGTCGATCCTTAATTAAGCACGAAAGTTCTAAATTGAAAGAAAATTCAATACTATTGGAGGTGGATAATTTTGTTATTGTTAAACAGTGAACAAAAATGGTAGGCAAGGAATCCTGCAGATCCATCAAAATGGGAGGGGCACTGACGTGAAAATCGACTGTTTCAATATTACATTGTATCAATAATGCCTATGCAGTCAGCCTCACAACTCGCTACGGCTTAGCTACTCAACGTCCAACTAAATGGATCCTTAAGCCTCTAAAGCTTCATTAATAAGCTTTTATTTTTAAAAGGGTTCATTAGAAAGTCCTGGAACTGGAGTACATTCGTCGATAATCTTATATGGCCTGGAATTGTTTAATACCGAAGTTCCATTATGGAGCGAATCATGGATTTATAAGAAAAATGACTATACTTAAATTCTGATAAACTCTCGGCATACCTAAAATATATTAATTTGAGAATTTTATTTGAAGACATGAGTGGATAATGTTATGTCACTAAAAGGCAAAGCTAAGAAAACTGAAAGATTTAAATGCTTTACTAAAAAAAAAAAAAAAAAAACTGCCAAATTTAATATTTAGAAAATTAAAAGAAAATCCTATGTAGAAATGAGCATTTAAATTATTTTTCAAAACATAAATCATTTCTTTTCTCGATATTTCACATATCTTTATCCACGCATGTCTTCTTAGTATTATTTATTTGAAGTTTTCATTTAAGATCAATATTAACTTGAATGTTTTTATCATCCGCTAAGGGTGATGATTACACTAACGAAAAATATTGATCAGTTCATTCGTACAAAATACGTTTTTAACGTAATATCTGAATCAGTAGAATTTATCGGCCCTTATATATTTAAGGGGAATAGGAGTAGACAATCTACTATGAAAATTCCATGTTACTAATAATTTTCTTTCACTGAAACGTATCATTTTATCTAATAGTTTTTATAAAATGATGATTTTTTTTTTAATTTCTTATTGATTTGTTTTCATTTCCGAAAGTCTTTATTTTGTAAATGTATTCAAATGATATATCGTCAGTGTTTCTAAAAAAAAAGCAAATTTAACTAATAAAGCATTATCATAATTTTGTTTTACATATTTTTTTTTACTGAAAGGAGCATTGATATTAATTAGTTTAACCATGTGGAACAAAATTAAGAATGTTCTAAAAAATATGAACAAATGTAGATTTTGTATTAAAAAAAACTATTTTCCAAAGTACAATACATAATATAATATGCTTATAAAGGGAAAATGGTCGGAGGTGCGGTGAAGAAATGAACAAAAACTTATTTATTTGTGCCGAAGTTTCTGTCCAGAGTGATCACTTAAAAAATCTGCCAGAGCATCCTTGATGGAGGCTTGAAATTCAGATCGAAACGTTTCCACAAATAAATATGTTTTTGTTAATTTGTGTTTTTTTTCCTGACACCCCCTCCCCCGAATATCTTTCAGCTATTAAACCTCATTAAAATATATAGTATTGATTGAAGGAAAATCGATGCCTATAGAAAAAAGTTAAACTCAGTGTTCTATATAGAGTACTGGAGTTATCCCAACTTTAATTATCTTTCCTTGATAATTAAAATTGTTAAGCTTACTCAATAAAGAAATTTCAAGTATCCTCTGTTTTATCAAAAGATTTTCTTGTTAGCTCAACTTTGTAAAAAAAAAAGTTGATTAAAGAATATATTTATAAATAAAATAGTAATATAAGTATTGATCCTTTTCTAATATCAAACTGACCAGTTTGCAAATTTTGTTTTTTTTCTTTACACGTTTAGGACTTAGCTAATTAAAAAAAAAATAGTACTATTTTATTCGTCGGGAAACATCTATTTAAACTGCTCTACTGTAAAATCAACGAAGTGTGATACAGTGACTCTGGGACACAAAACTGTTTTTCCATTACCCAGAGGACAATAAATAGGTCAGGTGAGTTTGGGATGGACCGCGAGAGATTTTGGCAACACATATTGTTATGAGGAACATCAATTTTCTGGTGTTTGTAAGGTTTACAGAGATAAATGCACAAGTAAAGTGACTCAAAATCCACATTTAAACAACCTAATTTTCAAATATTTCCGAGAGGGACCTAGTGTTCCACCAAATCGGGAGTAGAGATTGGTCCCATGTTTAATTACCGGCTTGTTGGTCTGCTGACTTAAATAGATCGGGAATGACAATCTTATAAAAAAAATAGGAGGTAAATATTTTTTCAAATTATTCAGTGACAAAGCTATTGAAATTTGACAGTTTATTTTAAAATCGAGATATATATTCATTTATAACCTTTTATAATTCTGGAATTTGACCATTATCTTCTAATTCATGTAATGAATGTTATTCTGGCACACACAGAGTCAAATTTCCTTTTAGTCAAATGATTTTTACGTCTAAAGAACTCGGTGGTATTGTTAGTATTAAATAGGAAAATAATATCTAGGATTTGATAGTATATTTGTGCCCGAAAATAAGATTCCATAGCCCTCTATGAGATGAACGCAGGGCAATATCCTGGAGCGATAAGTGATACCAACCCTCTCCATGGCGATGACAAAGGACCTCTTGGAGATTGGGGCCGATAATTCCGATCCTTGATGCTCTCTGATCCTTGCTCTCTAGGACAATATATTCCCCGCCCACCCTTTCCAGTTATCAAGGCAGTTCCAGCTCGAGGAGGTCACCAGTCGGGAGTATATTAAAGCCATAAATCTAGCTGCTAGCCATGTTACCGAACCCATTTCTTCTTATATCATATCTGTAAATTTTATTCTCGAATTAATTGTCAATTCTCGATATCTAATGAATTGGAGAACGAATAAGGGTTACATATTACAAATATTTTTTTATTGGAATACTATACCATTGTTATTATTTTTATCCTCCTCAACGTTCATAAGACCTGAAATAAGTCTGTTGTATAAAATGTCTCCTAATATTAGAATGCTGGTTAGGTTAGTTCTGTAATTATTACAAAGAAAATTAAACATAAATTGATTGAAAAATCTATTGAAATTAATAACAAAGAAACTAAAATATAAAATGATCATAAAAAAAACCTATCAAGTTAGTTACACATGATGATTTTCATTGAGGAAGGGAAACAAGATTTGGCCAGAGAAAAAAAATGGCTCTCTTTGTTTGGTTTGGGCCACAGCTAGCCAGCGAGTGTCTTTTTTTCTCCAGGAGCGCTAATGTTGCTAATTAAAATTAGGCATACGCTTAAAGTGTGGTAGTCATATTGTTTCAAATCTTTTATTTGTTTAAGCGAAACATCTCTAGTAAACGATCTCTTCAGTATTTGGCATTTTGGATCAATATACAAGATTCATTTAATCGTTCTTATCTTATTTGATTATGAAGCTAGTAAATAAATAAAATAGATCACGGAACTACACCATCAATAATAAAAAACTAAAAAAAAAAAATTATTTTCTTCTTATTCCACTGAGGAATGTTATATCAACAGCAAATATAACTTTCTTTTAATACGCATCAAATATGTTTCATTTTGTTTATTTCAAAAATATATTTAGTTACTTGTGTTAAAGAAATACACACTCATCTTATGCAAAAGATTAATGAATTAATAAAGCTCATAAAATATATTTTTAAATTTATATAGGTTGAATTTTCTATAAATTTGGTCTGTTGTTGAGTTAGTGGTACAAAACGCAATCATTGGTATTGGTAACTAGTCCGGCAAATAGGCCTATTGTTCCTTTCTGCCAACCCCTGGGATTTACTTTGAATTTACTCTCGTATTTACCACTGTTGGAGGGCCAAGATTCATTTATTGGGTCCATCGAAAAATAAATATTATCTGCTCCAGGTGGGAATCAAACCCACATTATTTCAAACCGTACGCACTGAAGCCCCCATCACAACACGTACCGGTGTCGCGTCCCTAAACGCAATCATTGTTCAACCACAATTTTCTTCACATACACCACATTGGCATTGCTAAGGCGCTGATGAATTTCGTAAATACAAAAATGTTTTTACCTTTGTGTTTTTTACGCCTTGTTTCAATTTTAGGCGCTTTTTAAATATTACTCGATTAGACTATCTTGAAGTCACCTCTTCTCGTTTTAGGCAAATATTTCAAAAGCGATATATGTCCGTCGCTCCCTGGGTGTCTTAGCGGGGCGGGTCCGGACGGGAAGGATTGCCTTTTTTGTGTTTTGATCTCCTTTTGTAAGGTTGTTATGTCGTGCATCGACCAACCTACTCGCTATAATTGTCTGTGGACAAAGTCAGTTAAGTAAAGCTACCAAAGAGGGCGGGGTTGGAGGGTTTCATGTCGTTTTTCAATTTCATACTGAAATAAGCTTCCAGATTTAAGCACTTTAGGACATTTTAAAATCGACATGGCTCTTCTAGCAAAACATTTTTTTTTATGTATACATTAAAAGAACCATTTTGAGAGAACCATAAAAGCAGTACAGTAAAGAATTCATAAATTTTCATTAACGTATAAAATACTAAACCTATTTACCCATTTTCAGACTCATACTAATTTAATAGCCCTTACTAGAATGGGTGTAGGATATAATCATCTATAACTTTCAACCATAATTAGTATAATGAAAATAAGCAATAATGCTAAATTAGTAATAATAAAATAGACATAGTGCCCTTTACCTCGAGGTACAGAATTAAAAAAAAAAAAAGAAGGAAATTATTAGCTGACCCAGAGTGCACGGTCTGCTATTAAGGTTCGGTGTAAGTTCATAATTAGCGTAGGATTCCGAAGCAATTAACTGATGATTTGGTTTCCGCATTTCATTTTTTCAGACTAATTAAGCCAGCATAATCAAACCGTATCTAGTGTCCATCTAATTACCCTTTCAGCCCTAAGGGACCCTCCAAAGGGCGGAGAGATGAGACCATAAACGAAACCGTTATTGCTTAACCACTCTCACCAAAATATGTAAATCTGTAATGAAATCAGCCTCGGTTTCATCAACGAAATCAAATTGGTTGTTTAATGGTCCCGGATCTGTAATGGCTATCTTTTTTCAGAACCAATTACTACTCCTTCGCAAGCTGTTTAAAACATTCCAATTCTTGAAGCTCTAGGTTATTTTAACTAGTTGTCATAGTAATAACAAACTTAATGAAAGGCTAAACTCGTGTCCATCTTCGGTCTAATAGTTCCATAATTTGGTATGGACGAGTATTATGGCTGATACATCATTAACAACAATCATTAAATGAGCAAATTTTAAATGTATAGGCAACGAATGGAGAAGAATTCAAATGAATGCCAAAGTTTGTTATATTGGACAAGGCTGGACACAGCTGTGGCCTCACCTCTCTCCTAAAACCTACAGGTACGAAGCCGATGCCACCGACTTTATATTCCTGTACATACCTCTATCAAAACAATCCCAGTCAAAACCTTAAACTATAAAATCAGACTTTACACAACCCCGATTATGTTTCAATACCAATACCTGAACGATAATTACTTATTTCGTATTTATCCTAAAAACGTTACAGGTTTTACCAATTACCTCGATACTACTATAGGAGGGCAGAATAAGTAAGAAGAAAGCCAAAATAATTTAAGCGTTTTAAACACTATAGAATATTTTCAAATCGAAAGGGTACTTCCACTAAATGAGGCCGTTGTAGCCCAGGGTATTGAGGCGTTTTCTTACTGGAGTCTACAGGAGAGTCGGTTCGATTCCATACTGGACAAGTAGACTTTTATTTTGAGGCGGTCCCAGTGGAACCTTGACCTTGCTATTGTAGTCAGAATAGGTTGATGGGATAGATCTTTGAAAAGGGATTTTTAGGAAAGTGTAGGATAAATTTCGTATTTTAACACGAAGGGTTTTATGGGATGAAAAACAGAGGATAAAGAAATATCTGTTCTTTATTTAAGTTATAGGGCTCAATGTTGTTTGAATTTTCATGTAGTTTACTACTTTATCTAGGCAATGTTCATCTATTTTTCAACTCCGTAATCTCACTGCTGACGTCAAATTAGTGAAAAACAATTTCTTGTTGTCCTCTTAATTCTCAATTGTTACGACAATTCTGTCGTAATTTATTTGCTTAAATTTTAACTATTTGAATATAAAACACATATATTTGTGAAGAAACCTCTGAAAACAAAGAAATTAACGTATTTTGAAATATAGATGGCTCAAGTCAACAATGTCTATTCTTTATAAAAATATTGTTAGTAAATTTTAAATAAAATGCTACTACCTAGTAAAATATTATTTATAATTATAATTCATTACTATCCGTTATCCTGAGATTTTTCCTATATCAACTGATATTATCAATGATTTTGGTTTAGCTAATTACTTACAGGTGATTAAATCCATAGTTAATCTTTTCCAACGAGTTGTACGAATGAAATTCGATTTCCAGTACCCAAAATTATGCATTAATTATTATTTATAGTTATTAAAATAAAATTCCACTTATAAAAAGTTGGTAAAAATTAATTGTAGGAAAGGCCAAGGTTTGTTAGAACAAGGAGTAGCTCGCCAGGTGAATTCTTATTTTTATATAGCTACTACAAAGTTTTAAGTGTGAGCATCTTTGAATGCACCGGCGTGATTAATATGAAAAAAAAATCTCCAGATGTTAAGTTTTTAAATTTTTTAGATAACTGATTGTTATTTCTTTATAATGTTTTTTAATAAAGATTCTTGCTCACTGTTGTCAATCAGTACTGTATGTGGTTTTTTTTTTTTTCAAATAGTGTCAACTAATCCATCTACGTTTTCAGTGTTGTGTGAGCATCCGTGGAGCATTTACGACTCCTATACAAAAAAAAATAAATGTTTCATTTAGTTAATTTTTTAACCTGCACCACTACTGCAGGGTTTCAGTACTTTTTTAGGAAATACTGTTTATCTGTGAATACTATGTCTGTTGTGCAAGAAGGTGATTTGTTCAAGATCACATTACATTTAACAACCAGGTTTTGCCACAATTAAATTACCCATTTAATAGAGACTGGGTGTGTCCTATGTAGACCCTTGAACCCACAGGATCGACGGACGGCTGATTTGATGGAATTTTGCCAATCCCTGACGGTTAGTTTGAAGTTTTCCACCACGTACTAACCAAGTTTGGAGTGCCAAGATTTATTTATTGGGACCACCGAGAAATAAATATAAACTACCCCAGATGGGAATCGAGCCCACAACGTTGCCCCAGGGCACTCTGGGACGCACTCTCTTACGCGCACTGTCATCGCGTGTGTAGGAACGAAGGAACCATTGGTAGCAGTATAAATTATGAATAATTTTCATTTGTGTTGCTAACCAGCAGAAAAAAAAATTCAAAGTTTTAAAATACTCTTTAAAAAAATATTATTTAGTAGAACATATTAAAATTAATTCTATTGCATCTACTAACTAACTAAGAATTTAAGGTGGCTTCAGCATAGTACATGTAAAGGTTTTTATAAACAAACTTTATAGCGGTACTATGAATAATATACAAAATACAAACAGATTTATATTCTTCGGTTATGGAACCTAGGAACCACCTGCTTATACCATCCCTTCATGAAATTCAGACAACTATTTGTACATCACAACAGTAAGCAGATGAGCCTAGAATCGTAGTAATCTTCAACTGAAATTTCGAAGTGTGATGCTCCTGCATGAATTGACGACTGGGAGGAATATCTGATTTATGTGTGTCTTCTCATGTCTTGGTTGGGGAGAGCTTATGCCAGATGTGGGTAAATCGACCAAAGCATTATAAAGACATCACAGCTCGAGTTCTTCTGTCTATGAGCCTTCTCGCGCTTCTCACTCTGGCCCCTAATAAACTATTAATAAAACAACATTCAGCAAAAATTTGTGATATTTTATAAAATATAAGTAGTATTTTTATTTATTTTATTTTTTAAATTTATATTTCATTGGTAAGGCACTGTGCTACTAACTCTAAGAATCCAGGTTCGAATCCGGCTTTAACAGATAATTATTTACTCTGTCGTGAGTCAACTCTGTGGGAGCCCTCTGGGGTGGGTACATTTAAAATCTTGGAGTTCATCAGATTCTGACCTTGCACAACCGTTGCTCTAGTAATAGTACTTCCTTAAACCACTACATCCCTGACCCTTCATGGGTTTGTTCGGTACAGATTTATTTTAAGTAGTTGTTTAATTGGAATGTCTATCCAACATTCAAAATTTCAATAAGGACTCTTATTTCTCTTTCGTAACCTAAAACCTTGTTCGTACAAGAGTTTTTTGGGGGCATTATCAAATTATCTAATGTGATATTAGATCTATTCCAAGATTTTTATTTTTATATTTATAGGAATAATGTAGTTATGAAACATTGTGCTTGGTAATAAAACAGTGCTATTATCTTAGTTACGACCTTTGAGACATGTGGTGTATAATTGTCTAGTTAATTAAGTTTTATGCCTCCAGAGCTTCCCTCTATTAAGTGGCTTTTAATCACATTGTGTCGATCTTTTAATAAATTGTGTAGTATATGGAGTTTTCTCTAAAATGCAACTTAGTAATAATAGTAATAAGGGTTGAGAACTTTTAT
>NW_027108542.1:35468-38212 GCF_000696795.3 Halyomorpha halys
TACTAATTTAATTTGAGAGACACTCTGAATGTGTTAGAAATATTAACTTAAAAATGACGAGTTTTCTATCAAAAAATAATATATCCACTTCTGAATGGGAAAGATTTCTATAACAAATTAAGATTCTAAACCAAAAACATATTCTGTTAGTTTAAAATTTTTAATTTTCCTCTGCTTAATAGGTCAAATCAACATTTTCTAAAAAGATTTAATTTATCTACATAAAATGTTCCAATAATAATTTTTAATAACATGTTTCTCAAACTGGTTATATTGATTTTCGATAGAATATTCCTGAATACTTCTGAGTTATTTTATTGTGCACAATTTTCATATTAGGCAATGGAATAACGGTTTAAGATTTAAAGACGCATTTAGTTGGTTTAGTGATTCTACCTGAAATTCTTTTGTGAATGTAATTCTCATGCTTGCTTGATTCCATTTAGTCAGCAATTGCTTACACAAACTATATAAAAAAATACTAAAAAAATTGTGACAAAATAAAAGTTAAAAAAATAATTAAGTTAAAAATTAAAAAAAAATCTTTATAGAGACAACATGTTTAGCTTTCAAGTCAATCATATGAGAATCTAGTCTTCAGCGACCCACCTTCCATAATAGCCCTTATGTTTAAGAGAATTGCAAGACAACCTTGCGGACGTGGCTTAATTTCAGCAAAATATAAATAGACTATTACTTAAAAATACAATATTTATGAGTCACTAGATATTTTTTAGTTTACACCAATTAGATGATATTCATGAAATACATAGTAACTGTAACGTTTAGTGGGTGGTGGTACCCGACTATTATGCAAATTATTTATAGAAAACTTCACTAACAACTCAACAATATGCTTAAGTAGACATGCAGAACCAATCTGCCACGGGCGAATTTGTTTCTTGGTCATTTATTTTTTTTTTAGTAAAGTAATTTTTTTTAACTTTAAAATTTTAATTTATTTATTACCTGTTATTAATATATAAGCAATGTGAATAAAAATGGGTCAATTGTGAATTAGGATCTGCAGCTATGATGACTGTCCAATTAGAAGCTCACAGTCATAACACAAAAAAAAACCCATTCCTTCCCGGCCGTTCTCGCCCCACTAAAATCCCTAGGAAGCGACGATCCTTTATCATTTTTGAAATATTTAATTAAAACGGAAGATGAGATTTAAGACAGTTTAATGGAGCAATTGCCTAGCCCTCAGTTTTTACAGACAGCCCTAAATACTTTAACCTCAATTTGACTTCGATGATAGTCAGATAAAATAAATACATCAAAATTACTAATAACAAGTTATTTCTCCTATTTTTATATTTAATGAGGAATACTGAGTAAATGATATGAATAAATTTCACAAGGGCTGACGAACAGCGAACCTCAGTAAATCGTTCAAAGGAATTTGAAATAAAGATCTCGAGGTGTAATATTGATTCTTACCTCTATCAGGGATGGTTAGAAGGAAAGGTATAATATAATTGAAAGTTTGATAGAATAATATAATATATAGAAGATGCGTTAGAGGCAACAATCCTTCTTCTTTTTTTCGTACCCTGTGCAAAATAGTTACATGTACAATAAAAAAAAAATCCTTGTACCTTATTGTGTACTTACTTAATGGTACTTTAACAATTAAAATAATTGGGAGTCATTTAATTATTAAAATAATATATTTATAGCCTAAATTAACCTACATTGACATAAACATTATCGCTGACATATCAATTTCTGAAGATGCTATTCATAATACGTAGTTTAATTGTTCACTTCAAAGTATTGAAATCGTAGTATTTTTTAATAATACTTCTCTCTACATTAATATGTCTTCATAATTTGTTCTTAATTTATTTACAGAATCATTGACATAAATCATAATATTTCTTATTCGTTTGAATAAATAGCTTAGGTTCTATTCACTCTCAACAAAACTAGTACAATAGCCCAAGAGGAGAAAAATGTCAGTTATTTCATCCCATTTTATTTTATTAGTCTGCAAAGTATCATCATACTCGTAATTGGCGCAACAGCCCGTTACCGAGCCTCCTATAGTCACGCCGTCCTGTCTTCTACTGCAGCCCTCCAGTTTCGGGTTCTCAGTAGGACCAGGGTCATACTATATTGCCAAGTATAGTTATGGTAAATAAAAAATGATGGCTATTTCAAAAGTTTAAAAACAAAAAAAATTTCATTTGGAACTCCCTATCGTTAAAATTGCCAAAAACACTAGATAATCTAACAGAACTTCATTTAAAGTAAAGTAAATTTGCTAAAATAAGAGTGCTAACAGAGCTGTGTACAATCAGCAGTTTAAAGTTTTTTATAAAAGCGACGTTTCATAAAAAAATAACGAAAAATCAATGGTTAGTGAATTTATTGTGGGAAATCTATATCTCTGGAAGCATAAGACGGACAGATATCTACTAGTGCTTGAAGTAAATCTATTTTAATGTAACTACTTTAAAGTAGTTTTTGACATTTAGCTTCGTAGGAGTAGCATAAACAAATATAAAAAATCACTACCCCTACGAAGATAAACGTTATAAACTTCTTTATGGCTCATTAAACTATATTTAATTTGATTGCTGGCAGACATCCGTACATCCAATGGTTCCTGAGATATATTATGTCATAAATCAAAGTTTGTGTCTGGACAACTAGAAATCAACAGTTTTTGAATTTATTTTGGTAAATATCATAAAAAATACTACTCCTACGAAGATAGAGATTATAAACTACAT
>NW_027108542.1:38627-51083 GCF_000696795.3 Halyomorpha halys
TTGGTAAATATCATAAAAAATACTACTCCTACGAAGATAGAGATTATAAACTACATTATAGTACAATCAACTAGCTTCGATTTTGACTCTTAATATACATCTATATGTCTAATGGTTCCTGAGATATAGATTTCCCAAAACAAAATCACTAAATAATGATTTTTCAGAAAATTTTTTATTAAATGTTACTTTTTAAAATCTTGTATCTTGGCCACTATTGAACGTTAATAATTCTTTTAGGGCTCATATTTTAGAAAATTTACTCTACTTTATATGATATGCTATCAGGTTTTCTAGTGTTTTCTATTAGGTAGTTTCAGAGATATTGAGCTCCGAATGAAAAATAGTTGTTTTTTTGTTAATTTTGAAAAAGCAACCATTTTGTATTCCCCCAACATTACTTGGCAGACTCATCAATTTTGACTAGTAATTTTACATAGTTTTCATTAATGTAATCAAATATTGGGGTGAATAACTAACTTTTTTTTAAAACTATATATAGTGATGACACATACATGTTATTTGTAAGTAATGCATGCCAAACTCTGCAGTCACACAGCATATCCGTTTATCAAGCCTGTCAAACTGGAAGGTTAGAATTAATCCCTACAAAATCCATCAAATCAATTCCACCATTCGTCACAAACCCACGGCTGTGTATCCTATTGTTTAATCTTATAATTTTCCTCTTACGCTTTTTGAACCCATTAATAAATAAAAACGGGACTGTCCCGGATAATGCTAGATGCTTACCTCATCCATTAGAGTTTAGACTAAAAAAACCTTGAAGAACTTGAAAGAAACAAAAATGCACTTATGAGAATCAATAACTACTCAACAAAAAATTTCAACAATGCTCCAAGATTAAGTTCTTCCCACAATGCAACAATCCATTCATACACTAACTAATGATTTTACAAAACCTCAGCTCGTGAAAACCCTCTTTTAGTTATTGGTTATTGCAATAAAACATCAGTTGACCTGTCCACAGGAGGGTACCAAGACCTTTGCAATATAAAATATTAATTTCTTTTGCGAGTCAACACTATGGTATGGAATTGGATGAAAGGTATAGCAGAATTACTTGTTATATTGTAAAAAATATAGTTGTAAATCTTCATTAATTTTTATTAGAAACCTTTTTTTTTCATTCTTTTGCTTCAGACCGGTTTAAGTTAGTAGAATCTAAATATATAATAATTCTTTAAGGCTAAAATCAAACTGGAGGGAGAACTAAGCCTTAGAGAAGATATGGTAAGTGAAATGAGAATTTATGAAGCAGGAACTTTGATGAACAGGTGAATCAATCATGACGGGAAGTTTTATCTCTCTTTTCTTTCTGATTTCCATCAATATTTCATGGTTTCCTCTCACCATGCATTCGATACCCCTCTCCCTTTTGCTAAATGTATTTAAACTTTCCCAGAACCCTAATCAAAGAGCAAGACTTTTGGGGTAGGAATCAATATCATTCTTATTCTCTCCAGTCAAGATACTTATTCATTTATTCCTGAATAGCTTATAATATATATTTGAATAAGTTTATGGAGGAATTCGGATAAGAATATTCCTCTGATGCATTACTGTGTTTCCTTATGTTCTTGTTAGAAGCGAAAATATGAAATAAAGTCAGGTAATTCTATTACTTCTACATGATTGTTCATGCTTATTTTTATGCATTTGAATATAAGTAGTTATAGAAACTGTAGGATTCAAATACAAACATGCAAGATAAATAAATAAATTAAAAGAAAAGTAAGAAATTATTACTTTAACGAAAAAAACTAATTAAAATTACTGAAAATTATTATCTGTTGTCTATTATATAAATTGACAATTTCTTTTTATGTTAAACATTTTTTTTTTATTATTCATTATAAAAAATATATAATTAATTATTTATTGTAGCAATCTATTTTCAAGCCTTTATCATTCTCACCTCATTTATAACATTTTCTGGGCTTGAAACTCTGGTCATCCTTAGAATAAGAAATATATTTTTAAAAAATAGAAAATTATAATTATTTAAAAAACATACTTGAAATAATTATTTAGAAATATTTTATTACAGACAGTTATTTTTTACTGCCTACATACCTCCAATAGGAATTTCAACAATTGGTTTTCAATGGTTTCTCAAAGGTAATTTTATTATTTTAGAATTATATTTTCTTTTTCTCTTCCTTAATAAAATTGCTGAGAAACTTTGTACTCGTGCAGGAAGTAAAAAAAAATGTTGTCATTCGAAGGTTTCTTCGATAAACTTAAATTAAGTAAGCGACTCGTCCGATTTGACCCGGATTAAGAGTTGAAGATTAGGTATTGGGGTGAAAATGGTTTTGTAGTGAATTTTTTTTTTTTTTTTTTCTGAAAAGGCGTATGATTGACCTTGAAATACAGTTTTAAAAGCTGTAATAAATAATGATGAGAAGATAGTTGACTGTTGATAATATATGAGGAGAAGATAGTTGGGGGGTGCGGTCAGAATATAACACAAATAAGTTGAAAACAATAATTTAATAGTGCCAACGTTTCGGCAAGAAATTCCTTGCCTTCATCAGGGCTGCTAGTAGGAAATCGGAAAACTATATGCACACTCTTGTACACACTAAGTGCAAACGCTTGTTACAAAACAAATTTATGAACATTAAATTAGACGTCGAATAGGTACCATAAAGTAATAATAATTAATCAAGTGATATTTTCGTAAGCCACTAGTTCTTTGTACTACAATAGCAAGTCCGTTGAAGCCCATATACAAACAATTATAGATGGAAAAAAAAATTCATTACTTTGTTTTATTGATTAGCTAATTATTAGAAGTTTTAGAACGGCCATAAATGTATTGTTGAACCTAATCAGAATCAAGTGTGATGGACCTAAATTTTTAAAAATATATGTAGATTTATGCTCTAAGTACTGGATTTTATATGCTAGAACTATTGACGATGAAGAAAAAAGAGGAAATTTTATGTTTTATGTTTCTAACTTATTAATTATAAATATATGATATAAATAATAATAATTACTATAAAATGTATTAATGGATATTTTTTATCTTAATCTTATTGATATTTTTGTGTGTTTAATAATGTATCAAAATTATTTTAAATAATAAAAAAATCTTTCAATGATTATTATAAAATTATTTTCTAGCAATTTTAGTCTCTAAAAAGTATATATATTGTTACAGTATGAACTGATAGATTCATTGGAGCCTTTTCTGTTATCAAGGTGGAGTATGGACTCAGAGAGATATTTTTGGGTAGGAAATGTTGAGAAAAAATAAATAGTAGAAAATAGTAAAAGAGAGTAGACAAAAAAATAAATACAAATAAACAAGGAAACAACATTTTAAGTATGTTTTAATAAAAAAAATAAATAACTTCTCTTTATAAAATACATACAAATGAAATTTTAACGTAATAACTTTAGTTTAGAAACCAAAATAAATTGTAAAAAATACTGATACATACGAATTTATAAAATGAATAACCTTAATTATGAATTTAAAAAAAAGGGAATAAATTTACGATTGAACTAATATTATTTGCAATAAATGCTTTGATTACAGAAAAAAAATCATATTATCAATTAATTTTCGATTACTAAGTGAATAGGGAGTGCAATGGCACTATGGTAAGGTACGTTGCTACTAACTCCCAAGGACCCGGGTTCGAATCCGGCTGGGCAGAAAATAGTTTTCTTTTACACTGTAGCCGTGAGTCAACGCTGTGGATTCTGGAGCTCTCCTGGGGTCCACTCAGCCTCATAAATTGGGTTCCCTTAATTGGGTAAAAATCTGGTGAGCGAGCGTGATACTGACCAAATCACCTCCTTGTACAACCGTTGATCTAGTATCAGTACTTCCTTACAAAGTACTGCGTTAGTGATCAGCTGTGTTCAATTGTCATTTTTTCTCTGGTTACTGTTAGTGATTGCTACAGCCTGAGTTATATTATTTACAAATTGAAAATATGACAATCGCAATATTTGTATTCAATCAATCAAATTAATATTACATAAATTTATAAATAAAAATTACGAGTTTTTTAAGTTGCTTCAACAACCTGGAACAAAAAACAAATTACAAATTGATAAAGTTAAATTTCATTTTACTTACCTTAAAATTAAGTAGTGTCACACGAGGATCACTAAGTACCTAGAGCGTTAGTAAATGACTCAGCTCGTAGAAAGTTTGAATTTTATTAATTTTCTTTCGGTTCCAAGGGCCGAAGCGGGTTCGGCAAAGTGAACCGTGAAAAATTACTTTCCAAAACTGAGATTGAACAAGTTGGCGACTTGAGAGCTTTTCAAAAATTGGATTTCTTTAGCCCGGAGTCAAATCATTAATCAGTCCGACCTCTCTCCGTTGGTAGGGATTCGAGACCCGTTCCGGAAAATAACACTCACTAATGGTATCGGATTGTTAATTAGGTTTTTAGTGAAGTAGTCGAGGTGACTGTTAATTTGGAGAAAGTTGAACAGTTTGCTTGCAATTTATCCTCGGAAACAATCTACAAACTACATTGTAAATTGCCAAACTAGAAGACGTCTCGTTTTTTTACGTCATTGAGGGGGACAGAGAAACAGTCCAGTCCCAATGTAACAATGTTCGGAACTTGAGTACTTCCAGAATATCCGGTTCATGGAGGGCTAACATAAACATCTTCTCGGCTGATGGGCAGTTGTAAACTCCTATAGTTTATTTTTTGATCACAAACCACTAAATATGTGATGGAAATAAAAGTAGTTTGTTTTCGTTATACCGTTTAATCTTCGACGGGAATGTTACCATTAGTACGAGGTTTTTGTTATAATCAATTTTAGTACTCTATGAATACCCGTAGGAATGGTAATAATTCATCATACAAATCGTAAATCGGATTAAGCCAATAACAAAAGTAAAACAGGACCTTCAAATTACAATTTTTTAATTAATATATTATTTGACACATAAACTGTACATAATATCATAAATTTATATTTTGGATATGAGATATGGTATTTGACTTCATCTAGTCCAGGGATCTTTAGCCATTTTGTATCGGTGAGTAGATTTTTATCTTACCTTTCAGATGGCAGGCAGTGCTATATCCTATCCTAAACAGAAATTCCAAACTAAAACCAGAAAGAACTGTTATTATATTTAAAACAATCCTCAGGCCACTGCTGATGTACGGCTGTGAAGTCTGGGGAGCGGCATCCCTCACGAAAAAGAGGAAACTACAATCTTTTCAAAATAAAGTCCTACGCGAATTACAAATGGAATAAATAGAGGATTATATCAAAAAACAGATCATGAAGTTCCACTCACAGTTAGTGACAGTTAAAGGAGCAATGACCTACAACCTGGAAAACCCAACCTCAGCCCGAAGACTGAAGCCAAGACTGCTGCAGGATATTCTTTTATAAATTTTAATAAATATAAAATTAATTCATAGTCGCACTACCTCTATCTACTTACTATTATTATTCATTTTATTTATTCATTATTATTGTTATTTTATATATTTTTTATTATTATTTTTTTTCTCTCCTTTATTTTCTCTTCCCTTTTTCAAATTAACTTGTTTCTTTTTACTATTAGAAGGCAATTGTTTGTTTTAGTGTACCAATATCATTATTTTTTGTTATTAATTTTACTTTCCTCTTTTATTAAGAATCATTATTCTTATCCATTTATTTTGTTATTATTTTTTTTCTTTTAATAAGAATATTTTATATTGTTAGGGGTGTCATTTGTATGACTATACCTCCTCATAATCGACTGTTAAAAAATATATATAATATAAGTTATATTATCCATTTAATGCCCACCAGACCGATCTAGTATAAAAATAAAATAAAAGATGGCAGCCACAAGCCAATTTTTTTCGCTGATGAGTTTAACATTGTGTACGACATTTTGATTGATGTAGTAACTTATTTTACTTCTACCACCATCAATAGATAGTTACTCTAATATAGTCTGAAAATATTTTGGAGGACGAGTTCTGTTTATTTCGACATGATTTAAAGCTTGTAGGGAATTTGACCTAATCAAGTCATTTTTAAACACATTACATTACCACCTTCTACTCATTTCTGTCCGCTTCATTACTGCTGTTTGTATAATAATTATAAATTATTTTATTTAATAGTAACCCTTACATATACATACGTATATCTTATAAAAACATTATTAATTTACATATCCATTATTTAATATTTATACACTTTTTATATACGTATATCAAACCCGTTTTCACTGTTAAAATAATCTGTAAACATTCTGTTAATTTTTTTTTAAATATGTAGGGATATGCTTCATTGAATTGTACTAACTTTGAACCCTTATTAAAAAAAAAAAAAAACGTGCTCACTGAATTCAAAATAAAACATTGTTTTTTGACCCAATATCGGATCATTTGGATTTTAAATTAATTATGTTTGTTATGATATTCATCACATTTCCGTTATATTTAATATAATTCAATTTATTAGAACTAATTTTTTATTTGTTGCAGGTAAGGACGAATATTTGAAATAAATTTGTGACTAGATCAGTGGTGTGTAAAAGAATGGTGAGTATACGTACTGATTAGCCTAATTAGATAATTAATGAAATGTATTACTTCGATTAGTTAATCCTGAGGTTGTTATTTAATAAAACAAATTTTATTTATTATTTTTTGTAATTAATTATTCATATTAACTGGTATTACTGAATTTTTATTGTCTGATAATACAAATCTGTCAAAATATCTTCAAATCACTCTTAAACATAATCAAAAACTGATAATCGATGAACTATATAAAATGAGAAATAGTTCACCTTGATGTTAAATTAAAATAAATCCGCTTCTAGCGTGGATTTTCAATTAAAAATTAATTAAATAAACCAAATTTATTTACAATTTATTACAACAAAGTATTGTTAACAAATACCTATTAACAATTTGTTAGTTTGATAAAAATTACAGTCTAATTGAAATAATAAAACAAATAAGATTACTAATAGTAATATCAGTTCATAAAACTTAATGACTATAGTGAGAACTTCCCTCTTCATAACTGGAACCACTGTATCCGTGACTGTAGTGTTCTTCTTGTACAGGTACTGGTACTTTGACGTACTCTGGAACTTTTACGGGGTACGGTACCTTCTTCTCTACTACGTAAGGAACCTTCTTCTCCACCGTCACTGGGTAAGGTTTGGGTACCTCAACGGGATATGGTTTTTCCACTGGAACCTCAACTTGAACGGGAACTTTTTTCTCAACAATATAAGGTACTTTTTTCTCGACTGTGACAGGTACATGATACGGCTTTGGAACTTCGACGTATTCCTTGACCGGTACGGGTACTTCTTTTTCCACCGGATAAGGAACTTTCTTTTCCACAGTCACTGGGTACGGTTTGGAAACATGGTATGGTACTGGATTCTCTACCGGCACTTCTACGGGCACTTTAATTTCCTTGTAGACTGGATAAGGTTGAGGTACTTGCACGTGAACTGGAACTGGTACCTTCTTTTCGACTTCGACCGGATAAGGTTTGAGTACTTGGAATGGGACCGGATTATCGACGTGTACTTTTACTGGATATGGCACGTGCTTGATGACCTCTACTGGTACTGGTACTGGTTCTTCCTTGTGAATAATTTCCGTCCTGACGTTGTGTATGTGCACGTCCTTAGGTTCATGTCCAAGGACAACTGCTGCCGAAAATAAGAGTAATGCGAGAGCTCTTTGATGTCCCATGTCGTGTTCTGCGGACTGTTATGATCTAAAAGCAGATCACTCTCGCTTTTATATACAAGCCCCATCCTATGCGATAACAGGCTTGCCCAACAGCCGTTGAGCAATGGTTCACACCAGTCTCACACTAATAATTATCCTTTCATTAGATCTTACCGAATTATATCACATCCGGCTCATAATGAACGGAATGCACAGCCTCGCCTTATGTCGCACTGGAGTGGATAAGTTGATAAATCGTGAAAGAAGAAGTTGCCTGAACAAAAACTAAGATCCTTCCGAACTGAGATTAGGATCAGAGTTGTAAAAGGATTAGCCGCAGAGGCCAACTTGTTACTTTTCCGTTCGAGCACTCATTACTTCTGGTCGAAAACGAGTCAAATTGCCTCGTTAATCACAGCTTTCTGTCGTAAAATAACCTTAACTTATGATAATTAGGTTAAGGCTGTTAGCATTGGAATGTTCTTAGCTTATCCTTATTTATATCCGTATACTACCATACACAAATTTTATACATATACACATGTATGTAAAGTATATGTAAAAATAATTTAGTAATATTAGGTAGGAAATGAATTCTTCATATAGTTCTAAATATAAATGTTCTATGTGAAGGTTATAATCTAATATTGTACCTGGGTAGACAGAAATGTATGTTCTTTATTTTTTTCTATTCATTAAGTTATAAAGACATTTTCAATACCCTCTTATTTATTTTTTTTCCAGGCAGGGCACATACACTAAGTTGCATATGTATATTATCAAATTAAATTGAAATAAATGTAAAACTGTAATAGATGATTTAATAAAAAAGGTGTCTAGACCATTTTTTAAACAAAAGATTTTTTTTTATAGGAATCCTATATTACTTCAATGTCTAAAAACAAATATTAAAATTATTCATATTTTTCCAAGCTCCAGTCGCAGTAATTTTCGTTTCACAAAACATATTAATTTTTGCGTTATTTTAGGGCAATTTATATTACTTACAACCTAGGGTTACAAAAGAATACCATTTTATTCAGGAATAAATAGTCTAAACATTAAATTATTATTATATTAGATTATAAATTATAAATGTCAATGTTATTATTTTAGTACGTAGATCCTTGGATATACTGTATTAAAAAGTTATTAAAAAAAAAAAAAAACTGTACCGCTACAACCCATGACGCATCATGGGTTCATTGCTTAGTAAAGAAGTACTGTTATTAAACCTACGGTTGTGAAAGGAGGTGATTTGGTCAGAATCACACTCGACCGTTAAAAAGTTATGAAGTATTATATTGGCTTCCTTATCCAGCAGCAATTCATCAAATACTGACATTTTTATAATATTCCATTTTTTTATGCCTGTATCTTTTTTGGGACGAAATTTGAAATCATCACAAATAAAACATATACTGTGTTAAAATATTTTATAAATTTGAGATTTATTTATGAATAGAGTTTATATTATTTTGAAAATCGTCCAAAAACACATTTTATTCTATAATGGTGGTCAATTAATTTTACTACTTATATTTATTTTTAGTAATTTTCGACTTTTTGTTGTTGTTGGTTATACACTCAAGTTAATAAAAATCACAGAATCCTACTAATTTTAGTTTGAGAACATATTTTTTTTTTCATTTTAAAATAAAATTAAAATGTATCGTTTGAATTATTGTTCATATAATTTGCGTTAAATTCTGTTTTGTATACTTACCGAAATATATACCAATTTTTTCAATTTGATTTTCATCAAATTCCATTACTCTACCCCGAACTATACTATAACTTTTTTAGACCTTACAAAAAAAAAATAGTATTTTAAGGACATAGTAGACTAGAAAAATTTAATATTCGTTTAATTCATTCAATATATTCAATAGTCACTTAATAAATTCTATAATTTTGTTTAATATTTGTATTGTAGAGATATATTAATTAATGAACTAAGAAATCCTATAAAAAGAAAATTTAATATGGTTTTGATATATTTTGGTAGTTATTAACAGTCTAGTACACTTTTCCTTTATAATTTCTTGTTGAAACTTATCATAACCTCGAACTGGCTGATACATACTTATTGCACAATATTTTGATTGAATGTTCAGTGAGTCAAGAAAATGGAGACCTTAAATAGATGATTCAGTTATTTTTATTATTTTTTTTCAGGCTGGACAATCATTTAATAAGTAAACTCTTTGGATTTTACTTTGTGAGTGAATTAATGTTTTTAGAACATGAATCGGAAATGCTTGGCGATTGAGAGTAAGTGTTGGCGAATGTCAGCCAATTAAATGAGGGAATTGGTCAGGAATAGTTGAAACTTGTGGTGGCTGTTTAACCGCAAGGGCCGCCAAACAGCAACTATTTGAAAACTATTTATAATTGAAGCTGTTTCAGTCCGTAACTGCCAGTTGGTGTTAATAACCCACTAACGGTTAGCCAATATTAATTTTCATAATTAGCAGTCATAACTAAGTCCCACTCATAGCTTCGTTCTGTACTCTATAATCTATTTCGTAATAGGAAGTTAACAAATATCTTAATATATATTTTTTTATCTCTAATATTATTTGGCGACTTCAATTATTTTTAAGTAATTATCTTCTTACCTACAGATTGGAAATTGTGTGAAAGCTATACACCTTTGAATTGAACCTATGTTCTAGGCTATGTTGTTTTTAAACTAACATTCTTTTATTATATATTTATTCAATTAAAGATTTTTCTTATTTTTATATTTTAATTATTAGTCAACTTCTTTTTTTATGATAGGTAGGGCGGGCTCGAACTCGCAACCTATGGGTTGGTAGACAGGCGCGTTACCACGCTGCTACCGCCACACTCTAGTTTGTAATTTATTATGAAACAGGGCCCTGGCCGATCTGATAATAAACGATTTTATAAATATAAAAATAAATAAAAATCAAATCCAATTGAGTGATAGTAAATCAGTATAAACTTGTTTAGCAAAATAATCTCATGTTTACAAACCAGCTTGAAAAAACACTTCTTTTTTAATTTTATACGAATTTGGATGGAAAATATAACATAAGGAATTATTTATTCTTCTTTAAGTCTGTCTAGCATGTCATTACTCTAACCTTGACTTTGATGCTATAGTTGATATCGAAAAATAAAATAAAACAGTAAACAAAATCTTTAATGACAGGATTCGCTGTCGGATAAATATTATACTTATTCCCGTTAGATATATGCAATTAGCAAACTTTAAAATATACCAGATATTTTAAAATAAAGTGCGATTTTTTTCTTTTAACATTAGATTAAATTACGGGTAATTTTTAGAAACTGAAATATCAGAAAATGTTCCGGTCAGTTGCCCTTATACAAAAAATTTAATTCGCTGGTAAAAGTATCGACAGAGAAACAAAAACTAAAAATAATTATTCATTATAGCCTATGCCAACTTGTTTTTGTCAAAATTTGTTGAACTACTGAAATATACAAAAAAAAAAAATTCCAGAGAAGGCGAAAATTTTGACTTTTTATTTTTATTTTCATGATCCAATAGAAATGCGTATTATAAGGTTTCTCGAGCGGAAATAACAAATATAAATTTTGTTCCTGCCAACAATACTACTATTAACCAAAAGATAACAAAAACCGCAAGGCATTCGGTAAAGATCGGGCAGTCACGGCTTTTCCCTAGTTTCTTTAATATTCATGAAATTCTTTGATATATTGTATGTATCCACTGTTATTATTGCTATGTTTATCATTGATAACTGTTAGTTGATTTCATAAAAAAAAAAAAAAGTTGCTATCACATTCCGGGCACATAACCGCCTTAAATAAGGAATTCCAATTTCGTTCTTCTTTTCATTGGGCTCGGCTGTTCATAAACACACCCACAGATTATTTTGCGAGACTTGGTTCGGACTCAGTGGACCTCAGAACTTGTATTGTCGAAAATTTAGGAACTGTGTGCTACTGCAATACTTATAAATCGGTAAGTGAAAGAAAAAATATGAAAAAAGAAACAAATATATAAATACTTAAAATGTAATGAATAGGCAAAAGGCGTATTTAGTCAGTTGAATTTAAATTAAAAAAATATTTTTCACAACATTATGTACTCAATTATTGAAAGAAAATAATAACGTATAAGGATATGTTTTCTTTACGACCTAATCTTGATAAGATCTCTAAGATTTAGTTGGTCCTTAAAATAAAAATAAATAATAAATTCTTCGAAAATGCTTAGTAGTTTTGTCCGAGTTCGTTATTTATAGTAGTGGTTCCAAATTCTTGTGATTCCTTAAGATACAATATTTTGCTACCCCATTTTGCATTTTGAGTCACTTTTATTAGACATATCGGTTAAAATCTTTCAGCTAATATCCAAATATCTAAAAAAATTATTGTCAACACATATGTGTTCCCGGGTCTTACATACCCTCTCCAAACTGCTCCCCTCTCAAAGCTACGTCCTGAAATCCTGGATGGCATCGACACAATAATTCTCAGAAGTTTTAGAGCCATTATAGGGCTCCCTGCGAACACCTCCACGGCGATGTTGTATGCTCCGAGGAGGTACAGAGGTCTAGGCTTGATCCGCTGCCAATGGGAGGCTACCCTTCAACACTGGTCCATAGATCAGCGGCTGTCAAATGTACCCGATGCTCTGTTCCAGTCCACTTTCGATTGTTCAGCCGAGATTGCTGAATGTGCGGATAGATTGGGCGTTGATCAGGGGCAT